>NC_068321.1:8461875-8761875 GCF_025860055.1 Xyrauchen texanus
AGTTCAGCTCTGTGTTTGTCTACCAGAATGAATAACAAAACTCAACCTCTAGGCTAATGGAAACTTTGTACCTGGAAACAGCCCGTTTTACACAGCTGCTCCTGTTTAATGATTAAATGAGGATGTTGGCTGCAGAAAAATAACCCTACTTAGCAAATACAGACATACAATTAATGACTGGTGCTATAGCAACCCGTCCCCCAGGGATGGGGTTCAAAACCATGACCTTGACATTTTTAGTGCCAGTGAGCTACAGGAACTACTTACTTCTGGATTCTTCCTGCCTTCTTTGAATAGATGCGAATTCTAAATATTTGAAAAGATAAAGTTCAACCCCAAATTGATGTGTGCACTCGTTTTCATGCCTGAAAACGTATATGTATCAGGATATGACTGCATATCAAAGATATGACATACAGTTGATCTGGCATTTCATCTTAATAAAACCCCCAAAAGCAATCTGTCCACTTGCTTGTGCTTACTGGGCACTAACTTTCCTATTAGGGAACAGAAACATACTCTACTTAAGTACACAAATGTAATTTTGTGAACGCTTGGCCATAACATTTCAACTGTGTGATTCTTAGTTTGTGAAGTGCTATGGTGGTAAAAACCTCAGTACTGTAGGGGGCGATAGAGTTGCTCATGTCATGCTATTACTCAACTTGCTAGATATAAACATGTTCAAAGTCTGACTAAATATAACTTGCTCAGCAAGATTATTTTCAAACTGTTGCTCTGCCATGAAAGTAGTTGATCTGAAAAAGGAAACTGAACATACTGTACAAGACTACATAGAAGAAGCTTCAGATGACTAGTTTATGCTCAATAATTGTGTTGCATTATGAATTGCTTTCTGACACATTTCGGAACACAACAATACAATGAGGACAGAAACATACTTTATGCAAGTGTGCAGTGTCTGAATGTTCGCAAGCAGTATACTGTTGCTTGCTGTTTAGAACTTCATTTTACCCCTGAACGAAGAAGAAATTCTCTGGCAGTGTATCTGGGCATGAAGAGCCCCTATACTGTTGCAGCTGAATTCAAAACAGTACCTGTTATCTCGCTACTTATTGTTCATGCCAACATGCTGGCCTGCAGAGTCATTGGTTTAGTTATTAACAGCTCATTAGGGAGGTCATTTTTCCCATTTCCACTTTATGTTCTGTAGCAAGGATCATGCTGCAGTGTACTACATTATACTACAGTTTACTACATATAGCATGTTTCAACAAACAGTGCACCACAAAAAAGTGTTTGTAAAAGGACAAACTAGCTTCTACCAACTAACCTGGCCTGATTACCTCACTTTGCTGGCCTTCCAAAGTTTGTTGCTTGAAGTAATACAACCTACTAATAGACTCTATCCCAAGCTGAGGTTTTGTAGGAGTTCCGTAGTTAAGTATAGCTATGCCTTTGACTTGCAACATGAAGTCTGGTCCACTTTGTAGCATTTTCTGGCCAAGAACCACTCACTTAGACTCTATGAAAATGTCTGATCAGCATATACAAACCAAGTACAATCTAGTTGTTTTTATGTGCTGTTTAGGAGTGAGCTTACATGAAATAGTTGATACTGCAATTATAGTCAGGCATGGAAAAACTCAATTGGAGCTTGTGATTTTCTCAAGTGCTTTCCAGTTTTGTATGCAAATGCATCATACGGTCAGTGTGGGATGTCAGTCTGAGACTGTGAAAAGGCGTTCCCCAACATTATTCCAGAGATCATGGAAAACAGCATAGGCAAACTCCATGTCTGTAATGTGCTCTCTAGATGATTTAATAGACCAGCTAGATGTTTATTAAACATTAGTGTCCATAATTGAGACTTTAAGTTGTTAGAGCTTTCAAATGCACTCTCTTCATGAATGATGGCTAAAACGCCATTATCCATACAGAGCATTAAGTTCATTAGCCAATTTCCATTTTATTGCATAGAATAGTATATCTACTCCAGGCAGATGATGATTATTATACTTTTATATATATATATATATATATATATATATATATATATATATATATATATATGTGAATGTGAAGCAGTGCTGATGAAGAACAGCCTCACCTGTGTGTCAGAATTGAGTTTCACTCAACTCCCCTGAGATTAGATATTTTTCACAAGACTCAAGCAAGGTTACGCCAAAAAAGAAGTCATTGTTTTTAGCCAAGTGATATGTCGAAGTCTCATACAGGTGCAGTCATACAGATGTTCTGTGGATTGTACCAAAAATTCCAGTAGTTTATAGTACTTTCAGTACTAGTCATTGTAGTGATAGCTTACAAAGAAACCCAGTCTTGTAATAATAGTCAGGGAAAACCTGGTCTTATCAGGGAATTTAAAAATGGTGTTTTCTAGTTAAATAAATAAATAAAAACATTTAAGAAATGTTATAAAATCATAAAAGTCATGGAAATATCTTAAAAAATATTTTCTACTTGAAAAATGTTGTACTTTAGTAGATAATGGCTATTTCTCAATGTGCGTTCTTTTGTGTTCTTATGTTCTGGTGGACTCGTTCGATTCCAATCCTCAAGAACACCAGTGCAGAGAATGCAGGAAAATACCCGGATATCCTTGAAATCGAGGATGCATCGAATGGTGACTTTTGGGCAAGATCTTGGTTCTACGGTGGCAGACAAAGGACATTTATCATTTTGTTTTGTTTTTTCCTAGAGAGTTTCCCATTGTAAGCTTGCGAAAATCTGATGGTTCGTGAGAATTGTTATACTCCATCAACATTTGTTGTTTTTGGGCATAATTTGAATACAGTAATAAACATGAATAAAACAAGTGTTTACAGACTTTATTCTTTTAACGTATCACTAGTCCTGCCCCACTGGTGTGATGATATTAATGCGGTCACTGGAGTGATAATGCCAGAAGTTCTCTCACTGGATTCAAATGTGCTGTGACGGTTAATTGCACAACAGGAATATAGCAGCACATCTCAAAGCTCGCAATAGACGTACTACGTCCTCCCAAGTTCATTCTTCCAAGGTAGCTTGGCAAGACTGGTCTTCATAAGAACACAAGTCCCTTCTCTGCATTCTTAGAATTGAGCAATACCCACAGTGTAGAGTAAAATTTACTTACAAGACATAGTTATGTCCGTTCAAAACAAAATCTATCTGAATTAAAATTATTTATACATTTCCATATCAAATAATCACAAACAACTGGTAAACTCATTGAAATTCATTGGTCGAATAGGACAAGACAACAAAATTTAAAAATCGAGTTGCCTCGAAAGAAAACATATAATGTTTACTCCCATAGAGAAAAATATAAACAAACCAACAAAATATGTAATTACAAAACCTAACCATGATTTTATTGGCAATTCACTGTTGTGTAACAGAAGGATAAAAACTTCCAAAAATATTTTTTTTCGAGGGAAAAGTGATGGGTGCATATGATTAAAAAGTAATTAGTTACTGTAATCAAATCATTTTTTTGTAAAAAAAATATTGTGTAACGCATTACATTTACATTTCTTGTAATCAGATTACAGTTACTGACTTTCAATGAAAGTAATTACTTTTAAGTACATTGCTTGCGCTTAAGCATTATGTATAATTCATTTAAAATATAAATTAATATTTACATCTGTTAGCGTTTCTGTGACAGGATGAAGGGGGTGCAACAATGAATGAGAAGGAAACATAGACATTGTTAATTTGAGCGGTAAACAAAAAACTTTTCTAGGGAAAGTGATTTAGAAAGTAAATTAAAAATAAAATAATGTGATTACGTTTTAGATGAAATAATCAGTAGTCTAATTCAATTTTAGTGAAGTAACTAGTAATTTGTAATGGATTACTTAAATTGAGTTAGTTACCCAGCACTGCAAGAGAAGTGTATTTGATTGGTTGGTCCAAAAGTCTGTACAAGCCAAGTTGTTCGATTTTTTACGAATTTGGCATGTCGTGCAAATATTTACGACTTGATACTATGTTGCTTATAACTGCTGAATGAACATTTTTCTTTCTTCTCTCTCAAAGGTCCACTTTGTAACAGTGTGCCAGAGTTCAAACATGATCAAACTCAGTCGGTTTCGGGGACACTTGGCTCCTGCGTGGTCCTTACCTGCACAGTCTTCATGGGTTTCAACCAAACTGATTCAGACTGTGAAGATCATCTGGAGTGGACCAAAGATGGCACAGCTCTTACCAACCAAACCATCTATCCTCAAAATATAAAAGGCTGGTGAGTATATACTGTAATGCATTACAATACTCAACACTGTATACACTTAACTTCAAGGGTTTTGATTATCCAACATATAGTAATGCAACCCATTAGAGTGAAGACACAGTGTGCTATGGTTGTAAACTTCACATTTTGGCAAATGCAAATCCATGCAATTCTTTAATGAACATTCAGTCTATATAAATGTACTGTGCAATGTGTTAATTATTTGTTAATCTGAATACTTGACAGGTACAACGATGAAGGGCACATAATTGAGAGCAGTGACATAACAGTGACCTTGAGAAGTCAAGCTGATTTTGGCATCTACTCCTGTATGGTGAGGAACAGCACGGCGCAATTCAACATAGAAAAATACAGTAAGCATTATAGTGCCTTCATTTTATATATATATATATATGACATAATTGTAGACTTATTTTTTTGCTTTTATATGAGTAAGCTTTTATTAAAAGTCATTGCCTACATTAAATATGGTTTAACGTGTCAAGAGGAGCTAAATGTTCTACACTCGTACTGGTAGCTGAATGTATTATCAAATTAGCCAGAATCAAGAGGGATAAAATTGCTTACAGGGTTTGCCATCGTTATTTCACCATGGCAGCAAAGTTGTAATAATGAATATAACTTTAAACTGACTGACTGACTGACTGATTTTTATCCTCTGCTTAGTACTATTAGTAGTATTGAACCTGGAACATTCTTTTAAATATTTATTTTATCCTGATATTCTTTTATTATTCAGATATCCTCTCAAACATTGTAGTGAAATATATTGAGACTCTTGTGTGCAGTTCTTTGTTAGTATTAAACTAAATGGCATATGGCAGTGTTGATTATTAGATGGTTATAAGTACTATAAATCATAGAACGGCTCAAAGTCAGTCGGGGCTGAAGAATATAACTTTTTCCCTTTTTTATCCAAAGAATTCCCTAGCCATACAGGAGCAGTCATGGCATCGGTGGTCTTGTTGGTGGTACTCGCTCTCGCAGCAGTGGTCTATTCCAAGTGCCAACTCAACTTTAAACTGTGGTATAAGGACATTTACGGGGAGTATGAACTTAATGGTTAGTCTACATACTGTTTGTTGAATACCATTGCAAAGCCAACAGTCTTTTCCAAAATTTGTAATTTTTTTCATGACTTTGCATTTAATTCCATGCTTCAAGCTCTCATTTTTTTGCTCTTTCTCAGATGGCAAAATTTATGATGCCTACATCTCATATGTCAACAATGAGAATGACAGGAAGTTTGTCAACTTTATCCTGAAACCTCACTTGGAGAACAAGTATGGTCACAAGCTCCTCCTGAATGACACAAACATCCTTCCAGGATCTGGTAAATATAAATGTCCCAACATGATCAAACAGGAAATCGACTTGTTGCTTCTGAATGTTCATGTACCCTGAAATCGACCCCATTCTCATACCCAACAAGCGTCATCCCCATCAGACATTTTGACATCAATTAAAATGTGTTTACCTTTTCTGTGGTGCTACTGATTGGCTCATTGCGCTAGTAACCTCTGAGACATGGCTTCTGGTCCCAAGAAAACCAGGAAGTAATCACATTAGCAGAAACAATGATGAGGGTTCTACTCTAAGTTCTATTGTTAGTTTTTGACCATTTCTTTGAAACCAAAACATTAATTTAATTGTGTTTGATGCCCCCAGAGCCCTCTGCAGAGCTGCTAATGAACATTAGCCGGTGTCGACGGTTGATTGTGGTGCTCTCACAGTCGTATCTTGAGCAGGAGTGGTGTACTACCAACTTTAGGTAAAACCTACTGTGTATTTATGTTACTTTGACTTGTTTACATTGCTCCCACACTGCCTTCATATGTTTACTTAAGTTTAGTTTCAGAGTGCTACACTGTGTAATTTAGTGAGCTCTTACCTTAAGGGATTTTATTTAGTAAACTTTAAGACAAATATATATATATATATAATATATATATAATCGAAATTAACCTGATATACCTTAATTATAAATGTTTTTAGTTTTATTGTGCACAGTATATCATTGCATGTTATTCTAAAAAAAAAAAGAAGATCCGTCCTCCTCCCCAGTACCACTTGTTTAAATCTGCTTCAAAGGGATTGAATGTATGTCTGATTGTGGATCAGCATCATGTCTTACATTCTCAACACAGAATGGATGTGTATGTTCTAGCAGTAGCAAGTCTTTGTATTTGCTCTGCAGCAGTAGTGCAAGCAGTGTAATTTCAGCAGTTTAAAAAAATCTGAGATTAATTGCAATTAACTATGAAAATAATCTAGATTATTTTATATATGAAATTTTAAGTTATTGTCAGGCCTTTCCCATTAATTAAATAATCATCTGCTCAAGTTAATTTGATTTAACTGTGATTTGTTTTTTTTTAGATTACAACGATTATTGTGCACTTCAAATTCTGATCACATTTTACTAAGCAAATATGGGAATTTTTAGCAAATATAGAAATGTCATGAACCGCGCTTTTTGTGTTTAACATTTTTAGTTACTAAATATTAAAATTGAGGGATTATGGGAAAGGAAGTTGATTCGAACTTCAGAATCTCACTGGAAATAGTGGGTCATCTGGGTATTTCTTGCTGTTTTATGACTACTGAGGATTCGGACGTAATACTCCATTGACATGTTTTTGGCTAACAATATAGTAGAGAATTCAGACATAGTGACACACATAACAGCGATTCTATGTCAATGATCAAGTTATGGATCTCTTACAAAAACAACACAGATTTGACAACCAGTGTGAACTAGTTCTTTTGTTTAGTCAACCTCTCACTTAGACTTTGGGAAATGTTTAGTATTACTGTAATTGGTGCCATTTTAGTGCATTTCTATCTTTATACTGTGGAAGGCTTTGTTTGGAAAATGTTAATAATTCATTGTAGTGTTACATATTGTTTTTTTTTTCTTTCCTAAGGAGGAAGTAAAAGGGATTTTAAAAGGAAAAGAAGTGTAGAGTCCATTTTCAGCACTTTCAAAACCTGAGATTAATTGCGATTAACTATGAAAATCATGCAATTAATTAATTATTTGAATCGACTGACAGCACTAAATATAATTAAATCTATCTATTTAGGTTTGCTGGGTTCCAAACACAACAGTGTATATGTAAAATAGATCAAGACTAAAGTTGACTAAAAAGAGAGACATATTTAAAGTATTTTAAGTATTTAAAATATTTTTATATTTATAATGTTTTATGCCATTCAACCACTGTTTTTAAAGCCTTAAAGGAAATGATGTATCCCTATTTTATTATATGATTCCAATTTATATATGAATTAATATATGAAGTACACCTTATGAAGTATGACAATTTGTATGACCATTAATTGTCATAATCGTGAAAGCTCTAAAACAGACAATTAATCGCCATAATCAAAATTATTTTTTTAACAATTATTCGTCAGCCAAATTTCCTATTTGTGACAGCCCTAGTTGTCATGTCTGAAATAATAGTAACCAATAATATCATAGCCTAACATGTTTCACCCCTCATTATCCAATCAAATTCAAATGGATTAAAACAGGACCCTCCATACAATACATTATTTCCATCTGAATACTCAGTTAGTTTGTTTAACTAAAATATGTACCACATTATGGAAGTTATATATGTTGCAAATGCCATGTCATGTTAACTTTCAACAATTTAATCTTTTGATGCTTCCCGAATGTTCAGACAGGGTCTCTGGCAATTGATCGAGCTGTCTAGGAAGCCCATTTTCATCTTATTTCAATCCCAGCAGAAGGAAATTAACCCGACTATCAGTCAACAGCTGAGAGAGCATCAGCCACAACTCAAAACTCTTTCCTGGGGAGCACACTCCATGGTGAGAACCTGACAATGCACAAGAGACTGCCATAGTGACTGTCTACTTTTTCAATGTCCAGTTTTGGAAGTGTTTTTCCCATCTACTGACCCAATCGATTTCTCCCTTCCCCTTACCTTTTTCTCTCTTTTCTTCTTACAGACACCTTCCTCTGGGTTTTGGAAGGAGCTAGCCTTGGTAATGCCACGTAAGGTGATGTTTCACAGTGAATCTGTGGGTGATCCACAGACTTTGCTGCAGGGGGATAAAGACCCGATGCTCACGCAGGAGCCTGATTACCTGGACTGCAAACCGGATCCAGATCCTGCAGGAGACCTGGGTAACAATGGATCTGAATAAACATACATCTTGAACCGATAAAGTTCATCTTTATTGAGTGTCATGCCAGCGATGGAAAAACGTTCTGGATTAGTATGGGATTAGACTTCAGAAGATGAAAGCATTTTTTTACTTAAGGATGGGCTATATATGTTATACAATTTGTATACAGTATATTTAGTGGAGCTTGGTAAGGTTGCTTGGATCCATGTGAAATGTACAAGTGTTTTACAATATTTCATCACAATCATATTTATTAAGCATGTGTTTGTCTCGTAGGTCTGCGTTTACCCATCTACAAGACCCTTCCCTCCAGAGCTCCAGTTCTTCCTACTGTCCCGGATGCGACGGCTGAACCTAGAGCCCCAGAGATCGATGTGTCTGACCTCGGCTCTAGGAACTATGATGCTCGCACAGACTTTTACTGCCTGGTTACAGAGGACGATTTCTGATATATAATCCTGTTCCCTTTTTCACTCTTAAATCATGTGGTCACTTTTTTGTCAATAATATCGTTTTTTTATGTGTTTAGCTGGCAATTATTTTGTTTATCTGCTATTTTATATTTTGAACATGGAAAATACTTTTATGCAAAATGTTTAATAACATTTAATCTGCAGTCGCTGGCATTGATGTTCTGTATATATTTTAATAAAACATGTTGTTGGGTTTGCTTTTTGATTTGTTTTGAGCAAAAAAAGGATAGAAATATTGTCTAAAAGGAGTGAATCGCACAAAGACTTGTATGGGTATCCTCTGGTATCTGGCACCAAGACATTAGCAACAGATTCTTCAAGTCCTGTAAGTTGCGATGTGGAGCCACCGTGGATCGGATATCCCACAGATGCTATATCCAATTGAGATCCGGAGACTTTGGAGGTCGGGGCAACACCTTGAATTCTTCATGATGTTCCTCAAAACATTCTCAAACAATGTGTGCAGTGTTGCAGGGTGCATTATCCTGCTGAAAGAGGCTACTGCCGTCAGGAAATACTATTGCCATGAAGTGGTGTACCTGGTCTGCAATGATGTTAAGGTAGGTGGCACATGTCAAATTGACATCCACATGAATGGCCAGACCCAGGGTTTCCCAGCAGAACATTGCCCTGAGCATCACATTCCCTCCACTGGCTTGTCGTCTACCCACAGTGCATCTTGATGCCATCACTTCCCCAGGTAAACGACACATTAGAACAATTCCATCCATGTGATGTAAAAGACAACGTGACTCGTCAGACCAGATGACCTTCTACCACTGCTCCAAGGTCCAGTTCCGATGCTTTTGTGCCCATTGCAGGTGCTATCAACGGTGGACAAGGGTCATCATGGGCACTCTGACTGGTCTGAGGCTACACAGCCCCATAAGCAGCAGGGGGCGATGCACTGTGTGATGTGACACATTCCTCCCGTAACCATCATTCAATTTGTCTATTGCCCTGTCCCAAATGGCACACTTCGGACTTGTGGACTTCCTCAGAGTCCACACTTCGGTGACGTCATGTAGTGCAGACTTATAGGGCCCCTAGCGCAAGTCCACAAGGGCGCATTGAGAAGTATTTTTGGGACAGACTCGATCGTGAAGCGTGGTTATTGTTGGACAGGAGCTGCAGGTTCGGTTCGGGGAAATATGCTGCCTATTGTTGTTGTTTTTACTATTGTGTTTGCGAGATGGCTTGCCATGCAGAGAAATCACATTTATACGCTCCGACGTCGTAGAAGACAAGATTATTTTTCATGCATACAAATGCTGATGTTATGCACGGAGGAAAGGGTAAGCAAGTAAATGTTATTGACTTTGTAGATAAACATATAACTTGTCAAAAGTCGTTAATGCATTAAGTCATTATTATTTGATTTACTGTTTAATTTTCTTTTTCTTTATATATATATATATATATATGTATATACATGTATATATATGTATATATATATGTATATATATATATATATATATATATATATACTATATATATATATATATATATATATATATATATATATATATATATATATATATATATATATATATATATATATATATATATATGTATTTTATATTTTTTATGTGTACCTTGTTTTTTTATGTCGTTTTTAATTTACAGGTTTAAATATCCATACTTCACTTACATATGACTCAGTAAAGCCCTGCCATTCGGTTCTATATAATCAATCGTTATGCGATCAGCCTATTATTCAGCGCGCTATTACTATGTTTGAGACATCAACCACTGGTCGATGGCCATAATGTTTGTATAAACTGTAGGTAACAACTGGTAAAATGTACACAGTCATAAAAACCATAATGATACTTTCACTTAAATATTTTCTTCTCAGCCATGTTATCAATTGTCTGTGTCCGTGAGCGAAAGCGCTCTTCACACCAGTTGTCTGATTGGCCTTTCGCAAGGACTCCTGGGTACTTGAAGTGCGTGAAGCCTGGATCTATGCGGGCTTCGCGGAAGACCGCTTCAAGGGTACAAAGGGGGCGCTGCTGAGCACACTTCAGAGCGTTAAAATGCTAAATGGGACGGCCTACGGACTCGTAGACTCAGCGAGCACGCGCAATTTAAGTCCACGAGACCGAAAGTCCGCATGAAGTGCGCCATTTGGGACAGGGCTCAAGACTTGTGCCACAGTAGACCTTCTGTAAGTTGGGACCAGACAGGATAGCCTTTGTTGCACCTCCACGAAGTCGCCGGGTTCGGTTCAGTAAGACTTTGGCTTCGGGTTTGTAATTTATGAAAAAAAATATACAGGCCTTCCGAACTTGTTTCGCCTACGCGCGCTCACTCACACACACACACACACACACAGATACGCGCAAACGGATGAGGGGCCGTTCACACTGAACGTGATTTTGCGTGCATCTACTCTGTTTTTTATCGCAGGTGTCAAAATATTTAACGAGAACAAGTTCAGGCTGCAAAGAGGTGACTGTTACAATTTTAACACTATTCCGGATTATTCTGCACCAAGCAAAGTTTCAGCGCTTGATAAACGGCAATGTTTTTTCTTCTTCTTCTGCTCTAGTCCGCTGAGGGGCCGCCGTGGCTTGTATGTTTACCGTTATAATAGCCTACTGTAACGAATGTTGCCTAAAATGCTTACATAAAATAAAGCCTTTTGTAACATGATAAACAATACACTGCAGCATCAGAATATTAACTCCAGGTGAAAGTAAATAAGACAGAACTATATTACTATTGTATACAACAAAGTAATAATAATAATAATAACATATTATAATGACAATCTGGACAACAATAAATCATTTTTGGGTTATAATATTAATATATACTGTACAATTGATTTTCAAAATGTTTCGGGGTGAAGTAGTAGGTTTTGCACAACCTGTTCACACACATTCACACACCAACATATATAGGTAAATATAGATTTTTTTATCACTGTATTGTGAAAAACACTGGAAAACGTGCATTAATTATCCTTAACTAGATTTTTATTTCATTAAACATTTTGAATGTACTTGGCTACAACGGCTGATAGGAAAAATTTAAAATTATGATTTAAAATTAATAGTAATTTTTTTGTAAATTTTTTGGGAATGGGGCCCCGGGTTGGTTGATTGCTTGGGGCCTCAGAAAACCCGCCCCTGACCGGAAGCACCCCACAAGCCTTGCTGTTTCAGAGATGCTCTGACCCAGTCGTTTGGCCATTTTCAAAGTCGCTCAGGTCCGTTTCTCCTGCATTCAACAATTTGAGTACAAGAACTAAATGATCACTTAGCATCTATACACAGACCTTGACATGTGACCTCGTTAGAAGATGATCAACATTATTTGCTTCAATTGTGAGTGGTCAATGTTTATGTATAATGTCACCAGTGTATAATGTATACAGTATAATAATAATACTTATTGTTATTAAATTGTATATTTATTGTATATAAAACTATAAAATGTGTAGTATATATATATATATATATATATATATATATATATATATATATATATATATATATATATATATATATATATAGCCTATGAAACATATATAGCATACATGCATTGTCCCACAACAGTAATGAGAGATTTTTTCACATTACTGTGTGCTACTTATAATTAAGGGGGATTAATTATATGAAAATAATGTCACAATTCAAAAATTCTTAATGCTCCTAAAATAGGCTTCATTTTATTTATGTAAAATATCATTTAATTTTTAGCTTTTTAGGTTTCACACTCTATAAAACTTGAAAACGTATGTTTTTTTTTTTTCATTTTCATTATACCTGAAAAATACAATCCCCAGTTTGTCATCGCTGTATTATAAATCCCTGGTTTTGCCCAAAATATTTCGAGAGTGGTTAAAGGGTTTTACTAACTTCTGCAGCGATTATTTACCGATTCAACCAGTAGATGGCAGCAGTATATTACAAGAGGCCATCTTGTATTATGTAACTAGCGTCAGAAGCTTAGATATTTTATAGATTTTAAATTTTATATTTTTATAACATTTAAGATAAAACCACCTATATACATCTTTAATTTAGTAAGTGATCAAATATTATGATACAATGTTATTGTCATTTCGCAGAACCTACTGTCTTCTGTCTATCGTGCAACAGCTAGCTGCAGTTAGCAGAACTAGCAATCTATTGAAGTTCCGAATGGTAGAAGATAACATCACTGTCTGTTTTCCCTCACAAACTGCCATTAAAAAAAATGCCATTATCAACCAGTCAACACTATCAAGAGAGCAGTCTGACTCATTGTTATGGGTGTGACTCACAGTGTGGATGTTTTGTACCCTGCAATTTACTGTGACGTACATAGTTGCCCCAGTCATTGCCCAGAGCTATGTGACAAGAAGTCAAATTCATAAAATTTTGAGTGTGCAGCACAAAAAAAGGTTTAATATCTTTTAAATGTCACCCGCCTATATCACTACTGGAGACATGGCGTTAAGGCGATATCTGAAGAATCTGTGGTTTAGCAGAGGTGTTGGAAAAGTGAAGGCTCTTGTGGAAGTCATTTGTTTAGGGTGTGGAAGATGATTGTTAATGTCTAAGCAAAGAGAAAGTAGCCTATGTAAATAGGGCTGGGAAAACATTAGAGGTGGATGGAAAAAAGTAGAATCAAAGACAAGGTGGTGAGATAAGGTGTTTTAAAAGGATAGTTCACCCAGAAGTGACATTTTGTCATCATTTGCTCACCCTTGTACTGTTCCAAACTTATATGACTTACTTTCTTCTGTGGAACACAAAAGAAGCCAAATGCTAGCCTCAGTCACCATTCACTTTTATTGAATTTTTTTTAATGTTTTTTTTGTTGTTGTATTTTTTATTTTATTTTTTTGGGTCAGGAAAGTCCACATATTATCATATAAGAAATTATATAACAGTTTTTTTAATAATGCATATTAACTCAATGCATTTATTGCTAAAACTG
The DNA here is from genome assembly GCF_025860055.1 of Xyrauchen texanus. NCBI lineage: Eukaryota > Metazoa > Chordata > Actinopteri > Cypriniformes > Catostomidae > Xyrauchen > Xyrauchen texanus. The sequence goes on from NC_068321.1 coordinate 8,475,670, forward strand.
TGGAGGATGTGGTTAGGAGTCGTGATAAGGGTGGTCCCTTATTTTACAATTTCAAAAGTGGCAACCCTGAGCTCAATCGACAGCATTTGTGGCATAATGTTCATTACAACAAAAATTTATTTTCACTCTATTTCTTTAAAAATAAAAAATTTAATATGGGTACTAGTGAGACATTTACAATGGAAGTGAATGGGGCCAATCCATAAACGTTAAAATGCATAGTTTCAAAAATATAGCCATAAGACATAAACAATATGCGTGTTAAAATGATTTTAGTGTGATAAAATCAATTAACTACCTTTTCTGTGTAAAGTTATCTCCAGTTTTACAACTTCTTTGCCTTGACAACGTAACTTAAACACTAAAATCATGCACAAATTATTATTTAAACAACTTTTCAGCTCATATAATACATGAGTTTTAACAGACAAATGAATGTAAGTGCTTTTACAAAATTATAAGCTTAATATTTCTGCCTTTAAACATGATTATAATAATGAAAGATTATAATATCCACTGGAATGGAAAAAAAACTAAGCTGACAAGACACAAATTTCCACTTTATTTGCTTTTTATTGTGTTTTTATATGAACATAGACCTATGACACTTGCATGCATTTTACAATGAAATTTAAGTTGAATTATAAAATACACAAGATATTTGATAACGATAAAAGGATTTAGAGGGAACATTCCATGCATTCTTAAAGGTCCTAAAAGCCAGACCTCTCGGCATGATTAATTCATCATACTGTAAAAGCATTTCCCACATATTATAAGTTTGCAAATCATTCATAAAAGTCTGACAACTGACAATTCTGTGCTGCATGCTTAAATATAAATTGAAAACATACCAACCCAAACCAAACATTCAACATTAGGTAACCACAATAAAAACACGTTTATACAAAAAAATTAACACTACATGTTAGTGCTCATATTGCACCATATTCCATATGTTAGTGCACATATTGCACACACACAAACACTTTGGTTTATTTCGAGAATTTGACAACAGAAATTGTGTATATATATATATATATTGCTAACTAAGAGCAGTTTTGTATTGCTCTTCCAATTGCATGTAGGAAAAACAATATTCATTTGGCATATTATGGTGAGTTAAACAATCTTAATGCAACTTCATCTCTGTCGTGATGGAATGCTGCATCCTTTCCATTAACCATTTGTGTGAGTTTTAATGCAACCATATGCAACATTTACATTCAAACATTTGCATGGTATTTTTCCATACTTAATGCAACATCATAAAAATAAAACTCAAATCATTATTTGCACATGAAACAACGATACATAATTTGCTTGTGCTTTTTGTGCATACTGTAATAAAAAAAGGAACAAAAATATAGAAAACCCAATAGTTTTAAACAGACTAGTAAGATAAAGTATAAGCAGATTTGTTATGCAAGCAGGCAGATAAACAGCATGAATCTGTCCAGCCTGTGTTTACATCTATATGTAAAATAAACTTTGAGTGCAACACAAATAACAAATTACATGTCATCTATAACATTACAATTCCAAAATTTCCTGCTAAAATGTCTTGTCCTAGCATCATAATACAGCAAATTTGTCTAAAAATATCTAAAATATATACAGTAGGTTTATATAAAACAGAGTGATCCAGGATTCCCAGGAAAGGTCTTATCATGGATTGTGTGTATTCATGTAAATTTGTGAAACTTAAAAAAAAAAAAATAATCATAATAATAAAAAAATTAGGCATACGTTACAATACATCCATGAGGATTAAACAAAAAAAAAAAACGTTTCTAACTCAAAAATGGAAAAAGGCTATTTAGGAGAGTGCTTAATGTGCATGATATTGTAATAAAGTCTTGTTTGTGTTATACACATTTGTTTTAGAATATGTCATTATGTTATTGGTGTGGTTGTCCATTTCTGTGGCAGTATAACCGAGTTTTCTTTATGCATTGTCTTTTTTTCTTTTTATGGTGTATAAATCAGACCATTTCTGCAAAATCTTCTCTCTCGAACCCTTTCTGTAAAACACAGTGTGAAAAACAGCAAATGAGCAAATTATACTCTATATTACGAATTTACAAAGTGAAATGATAGGTGTGGTTGAGAAACAGATCAATATTTTACTATACAGTAAATTCTCCTCCCTGCCCAGTAGGTGGTGATATGTAAAAATTATTAAAATCACCAAAAACAAAAGAAGAAGTAAGTGAAAGTGGAGATTTATAGTAAAAAAAGGACTTAAATATTGATATGTTTCTCACCCACACCTATCATATCACTTCTGAAGACATGGATTAAATCACTCAATCAAGGCTTATGGATTACTTTTATTCTGCCTTTGTGTTTTTGGAGCTTCTACAGTGCAGAGATATTCTTCTAAAAATCTTAATTTGTGTTCAGCAGATTTAAGAAAGTCACACACATCTGGGATGGCATAAGGGTGAGTAAATGATGAGAACATTTACATTTTTGGGTGAACTATTACTTTAGCACACAAATCATTTGATCAGTATTTTTGTCTTGTGTTCCAGTAAAATTATCTAAACAAAGCAAAATTGTTAAAGATGTTAAGAGCTGTTTTCAGAAAAAATACCCTGAATTAAGTAGATTTTTCTTTTTTTCAGTGTTCTACTTTTATGCATAAATCTATCAAAATGTAATGATGCATGAAAGAAGGAAAAAAAATATTTGCCAAAGGAGTAAGACAAACAACGATTAAAGATATATTCTCTAAATGCATCTAACAGTTATTTATGTTATTACAAAACTCTTGTACCAGGTAGTACCCTTGGGTCTGAAATAGTACAAAGAGCTTGTTTTTTTTTGTTTTTATCCATTGGCCGTGGCGTATTGTGGTGTGTTAGGACATGTTCATGTTCAAAATCACCTGTATGCCTCCCATATCAACACACCTCAACTGCTCCTTGTATGTATATGTGGGTGTATATGTGTGTGAAAAAACAACACCAACAAAAAACATACATATGACTTTAAAGAAGCAGGTTATTTATCTTTTGAAAGATGTAAGTGTGTGTTCATGTGTGCATATGACAGTATTTTTTTTGTTATTTTTTAAAAGCAGTTTTGAAATAACTGTAAAATGACTAGAGGGCAGGGCGGTATGGTAGTAATTGTTGTTCGAAGCCGTCAGTACAGCGACAGTCATGGTTTCTAATGTGTAATAAACACAAATACAGAACATACACAGATTGTGAGGGTGGGTCTTTCTAGGCTGGTGGAAAATATGTTTACACCAAAAACAATCTTGTTTAAAGTTAAAAAACATTTGATGTAGTTAGCGTGTTGCTATGTAGTTGCTATGGGATTCTGGGTGGTTTATAAGGCGTTACTAGGTGGTTACTAGAGTGTTTGCGTAGCTTGTCGGTGGTTCCGTACGGGCCTTAAGGAATAGTTCACCCAAGAATAAAATTCCGTTACTACCCAACACTGCATATGGATTCATTTATGCTGCCTTTATGTGCTTTTCGAAGCTTCTGTGTTTTGTTCACCATGCACTTGCATTGTATGGACCTTCAGAGCTGATATATTCTACTAAAAATCTTTGGTTGTGTTCTGCCGAAAAAAGAAATTCATACACATCTGGAACGGCATGAGGGTAAGTAAATGATGAGAGAACTATTATTTCTGTGTGAACTATCCCTTTAAGGCCGGAATACTTTGATTTTCCACTTAATCTTGGCCTATTTTGTCTATTTTATTGTCTATCATGTGAAAATTGTAATTCTGATCACTTAAAAAAGCTATAGCACACCCATACTCAACATACCGCACAATTTGAGTTATTCTTAACGTCGGTAGTGAAAACAATGAGTTACGAGCCAAAGTTTAATATTGATACTAAATCGCCACCCTAAGTACTGGTATCAGCATCAGCCATTGAAAAAAATATCTTCACCACTAGTAAAAAAGATATTGGTTTTATAATATAATTTTTTATTTTTATTTTCAAGCTTGAATTAATATGCGATTAAAAGCATCTATTCTGTATTTCCGTCTTTTTAAATGTAGTCACAGAACTTACTTTTGAGTAATCTTTGTGTAGTTTCTTGTAATAGAACATGTTGGTTAGCACCGTTGCCGCTGCTTTGGCTGCATTCAGTTTGCTGGGGCTGGACGAAAATAAAAAGGGAAACATCAGTATGTTTTTTTTTTTATAATTTAATGTTGATCTTTATTGTGTAGTCGGATGACTTTGAGTTTTACCTGCTGTCATGACAATTTTTGATGCCCGCCAGTTTGGGCAGACCATCAAAGAAGGAGATGTCTCGTGCCGCCACACTGCTGCTGGCCACCAGGTTGTTGAGGGCACCACAGATGTTCACCACCACGTCACTTGATGGTTCCTTTTGGCGGCCATCGGAGGGAAGCTTGCTGATCAAAGGATTAACCATCTTTGTGGCTAGAATCAAAGAAATTTAGCCATGAGTATCTCGAATGCCTCAGAGGTGCAACCAGTGGAGTTTAGGGGCTAAAAAGGAAAACTTACCCATGTCGTTCTTGTCTTTGGCATGACGGGAGAGGTTTCTGAGCAGCCCAGTGAGAGAACGGAGTTCTTGATTGTTGTTGGTCTTTAGAAGATCCAAAACCACCGGCAACACCCTCTGTTGCTCCAACGCTACGCGACTCAGGATGGATGCCCACTGAGAAAGAGAAGATTTTGGTGTGTAAACATATGTTTAAAGAGGTCTAACGGCTTGTATAGAAATTTTCATATTGGATATTGTCCAGGCTTGGAAATAAAAATGTTATATTCCCAGGTTTTCCTTGACTGTGGGGACCCTGTATATGTAATAAAAAAAATTAAAAGCATCGCTCACCCTCGTGTCTCCAGTGGTGATGTTCAGCAGGGCTCCAGCAGCAGCCTCCCGTGTGGTGCTATTGTTCTCACAGTGTTGCATCACCTGGTTGTACAGCTCCACAATCTTTGGGTGCCAAAGCCACTCTATGCCACTGGGCTGCTTTGACACCTCTTTGAATGTTGCGAGGTCCTGATTTTGCCACTGAGAGCAAGACAAGAAAAGAAAGATTGAACTATAAATCCCACAATGCAATACGTCAACCACTACCTGTTTAAAGACCAAACACACACTTTACTCTTTTTTTTTTAACTCTTAATAGTTAGATTTTTACATTCTCTCAAGAGAATGTAAGTGGAAATTGCCCATGCAAAATTCTCCACTGCAATGCATTAGGGTGTTGTGGGTCTGAGAGGTTTTAGTGCGTTACTATGGTGTTTGATGGGAGTTTAGTGTGTTGCTATGTGGTTGCTATGCAGTTGCTTGGTGTTCTAAGTGAGTTTACTGTGTTGCTATGTGGTTGGTATGCAGTTGCTTGGTGTTCCAAGTTATTTTAGTGCGTTGCTTTGCGGTTGCTATGGTGTTCTAAGTGAGATTAGTGTGTTGCTATGCGGTTGCTATGCAGTTGCTTGGTGTTCTAAGTGACTTTAGTGTGTTGCTATGGTGTTATAAGTGAGTTTATTGCATTGCCATACGGTTGCTATGGTATTTTATGTGAGTTTGGTGCATTGCTATGTGGTTTCTATGGTGATTTAAGTGTGTTTAGTGCATTGCTATGCTGTTTCTTGGTCTTCAAAGTGATTTTAATGTTACAATGCTTTTTCCGTGGTAATATAAGTAATATAATATATGGTGATTTAAGAATTTTCGTATGCTGCTTTGTAGTGGTGCACTGATCAGGAAATTTGACGCTGATACCAATTTGTGTGCCCTTTGCCACACTTTTGCAAGTTATATGCTGCAGTTATATGTTTATGCCCCACACAGTAAAATTACAGTACCACTTTACAAAAAGGTTCCATTTGTTAACATTATTTAACAACATTAGTTAACTTTTTTGTTAGTAACATGAACTAACAATGAACAATTGTATTGAAAAAAGTTATGCATAGTTCTGTTGTCGATATCAAAAAGTCATTGTGACATACTGGCAACCACAAACCATGAGAGCATCACACACAGTAGAGGTACTTTCAAAAATAAGAAAAATATATCCATTATAAGATCTAAAACTGCTCCAATGAGACATTATTAATATCCATGATTTGTTTACAATGCAGTGCTGTTATTGAAAGTTAAACATTTATAACTGTTATTAGTGGTATTGTGACCAACATTAATCTGATTTAAATTGGGATTCTCACAGAATAGAGCTGAGATGAGTGACTGATGATGAGATTCTGAGAGCACCTGGAGAGCCGCATGTTTGATTGACACAGAGAGCGCTCATGTTAAAGAAAGTAAAGCTAAAAGCGCTCATTATCACTCCAACAGTCTCCATTGTTCAACACAACATCTGGGAAAGCACTTGTTAAATTTAATTTAAACCCCAGATTAAGAATTTTTGGTTTAACAAATGAAAGCTGCTTACATCTTTGGCCTTCTTGCTCTGAGGTGCGAAACAGCCAATGGCTTCTCCTTTTGAAGAGCTTTGAGCTCGACTAGGACCCTCCAAACGAGCCAGTGTTGATGGGGGGATCTCATTGTACAGCTGATAGGACAGATTCCTCAATGCACACACAGCGTTCTCCACACCCTAAGAGAGAGAGAAACACAAGAATGCCCATGACCACACACAGCTATGCATGACTTTCTAAAATACAGCCTGAATATAAAGTTACACAATTACATTCTCTTCCACTTTACTGTCGTTCAAGGATTTCTGAACATAGCCAACCAGAGCATCTACAAGGCCATGTCTCTCTCTCATCTGCTGTCTGGTCTTCCCCTTCACTGAGCTCAAGTTTCTGTACAAAGAGATAGAGGGATTTATAAAAGAGTGAATCTCATGAAAATATGTCCAGTCTTATTTCATACAAAAATAAAAAATTAGAAGTTATGTTTATTATAATAATAAGAAAATTAAGTCAATGTCAGACTATTGGGATTTTTTGCATTTTGACCTTATTTTATGACAATTTAGCACATTTCGCAATTCTCATTAACGTAATGCATCCAGATATTTTACTTTTGAGTTTAATTATTTATTTGGATTTTGCACCATTCTCGGTTATTTTCATTGAATTCTCATTAGTAGTTTTAGTAGTTTTTACAGTAAAAATAAGTTAACAATTTACAATAAGTTTCCATTCGTTAACATTAGTATTTAATGCACAAGGTATCATGATCAGTAAACCATTTTTTTTATACAGCGTTTGGTCATACATTTTACAGTGTATTTACCTACATAAATACTGAGTAATACTAATGAACTACATGTATTAACTGTCTAATTACATTGTAGAGCTTTTGGTACTTACAGTACATATTGTTATTGTAATTACAACAGTAATTTATTATAGTAACTGTATAGTAACTATAGTAACTAGTAATATGTGTAACACGAACACTGTAAAATAAAATGTTAGCCATAATTTATTAATATGGGTTAATATTAATTTATAAATACACTATTTTTCACATTTAATGCATCTATGGTTAACATGAACAACTTTCATGTTTGACATGTATTAGTAAGTTTGAAATGAACATTAACCAAGATTAATAAATGCTAATAAAATGCAATAAAAGTAAGTATTGTTAGTTCATGTTAACTACATTTTAATAAGCATAAATGTATGTGTTTTTATTTATTTAATTCAGCATAAATTAAAGGCAGAACAACAGATCTTGATGAACTGTATAAATACTTTCCTATTTCAATAATACATATTATAATATTATTTACAATACAATAATGTGAATTTGAGAGGAAAATGTGCTTAATTGTCATAAAAATAGTCCTAAAATAGGTTTTATTTTTTAAAAGCAAAAAATATATTTTTATTTTGGCATGGTTTCCACTTTTAACCAATACATTTTCTAGATTTTTTTCATGAATTTCCAAGACATTCATGATTTGTAAACATAAATTAAAAAAATGTATTTAATACACATTACACTCACATGGAGCAATTTCTAGCTGAGCATTACTACAGTACAAAACATTTATAGTGTCTACAGAAATTTCCATGACTTTTCTAGTCCTGCAAATCACAATATACATATTCTCTGATATATCATATTCCATAAAATATAAGCCGGACATGTTCTTGCTTTCGTGAGATTCACCCAACATAGTTAATGGTTTATTTTGATGAAGTTCCTACAGGAACAGGAACAAGCAAAGAGGAACTTAAAACATTTGTGTGTACCTGAGACAACCAGTGGTGTTCAAGAAGATATCTGACTCTGATGGGCTCAGCTCAAAGATTTCCTGCTCTCCGGTGCCGGAGAGGGGAATCAGAATCTTGTCAGTTAATTCAGGAAGAGTTTCTCTTGCCAACTTTTCTTTCAGGTTATCCTTAGAGGAGAGATTCCACAAAATACCTTCAGGGAATGAAAGAGGGGGGAGGAAGAGAGATAAAGAGAAGGAGGAAAAGAAGAGAGCATGGGAAATAGATAAGAATTTGAATAAAGATAAGAGAAAGAAAACATGTAGAAAAAAGAAATCAAATATAGAAATCGTTAATTCCTGTGAACACGGTAAAACATCGTTAACACTTTACAATGTTATACAGTATACTGTATGTATCATGTTAATCTAAGTTAATGTTTATGGTAACATTTGATAACATTAATTAATGCATTATTTATCCTTAACGAACAATAAACAATATTTTCTTTTACAGCATTTATTAATCTTGGTTAATGATAGTTTATAAAAAAAACTATAGTTCATGTTAGTTCATAATTAATGTTAATGTATAGCTACAATTTTACATTTCAAATATGTATAGTATATGTTGAAATTAACATTAACCAAGATTAATAAATGCTGTAACATTATTGTTCATTGTTAGTTCATGTTAACTATTGTTGTTATTGCTGGTTTATTATTGTAAAATTGTACTGGAAAACCAGACAAAAATACTGCTAATCCAAAAAGAAAAAGGAAAATCAAGGCACACTTCCAGATCAAAAATATAGTAAAAGCCTTTAGAAAAAGGAAAATCAAGGCACACTTCCAGATCAAAAATATAGTAAAAGCCTTTATTGTCAATGGCTATAACATTTTTTTAAATAATGGAAAAAAGAGGGTTGCAAACCTACATATATCAGCAAAAATGCCTTCTTCAGGGTGCCTGAAGGCACTGATTTTTGCAGTGCAATTTCTAATCGCTGTAGTAGTTACAAACAATTCAGACTTCCTTCTAAAGATTTACAACCTCCTCAACTTTCAATCACAATCGTGATGCCATCTTTCCCAACTCAATGTGTTTAGAGGTTAGATGCTCATGAAACAGATTTTTATATGAGTTCATGCATCCAGACATGCACCAAGCTTTACATAAACCTGACTCATGGGCCTCCACTTAAGGAGTCCTATCATTCCTTTACACAAGTTGAGACAAGGATGAGTATTTATTATAGCTTGATGCAATACTGAGAGCACGGTCAACGCCCTATAAAGAGCACATGCAGTAACACATTTCAGGTTGAGTCACATTTAAAATCTGTACATATGTCATATCCTGAGTTGACTAGAGGCTTTAAATGGCTTTGTCCTCACCTCTGTCCAACTTTCAGGTCAAGTGTAAACTTTAATTGAATGCTGAATGATAAAAAAAAAACCTCAATTAGTCGCATAATTTTTCATAGTTGATCGTGATTAATCGCAGATTATGAAAGTGGTGAAATTTTACTCTATATACGTATAGATATTTTTTTCTTCTTGTCAAAATACATTTATTTCCTTTATAGGAAAGAAAGCAAAATAGTATGTAACAATATAATGCTTTATTAACATTTTCCAAACAAAGTCTTATACAGTATAAAGATAGAAATGCACTAAAATATCACCAATTCAAGTAACATAAAACAATTCGCAAAGTCTTTGTGGGAGTATGACTCATAATTTATGATTTGCATCAGATCGTCAATGTCTCATACCATGTCTCATTCTGCCTTTTGGTGAGAGTTAAGAACCGACCTGCTTCTCTGGTAATTTAATTGCACCTTACAGAGGCTGCAAAGTACTTATTGTTCGTGAAAAGGGAGAGGATATAGCTGCAGGCAGTGCTCCAAAAAGGTGTGGGAGCTCCAAACCACCGTTAAAGATATAGGGAGCCCCCTACCAAACACTTTCACTAACCTTAACCTTGAGTGGAATTGACACCCCCTTTTGGGGTAACCCTGCCCTCTTTTGGAGGTATCTGGCCTGCTGCTACTTAGTGTCAGGTCCCATCTGGGCTTGTTTTGTACATGCAAATTGCATTAAGAGTTCCTTTCCCATTGCTGCTGTGGTGTGTCCATCAGTGTAATGACTTCGGGCTGACACATAATAAAGGTTCCGCCCTAAACCCACCAGTGTTTTTGGTGGTTTATGCTTTATTAATGGTAAATGCATTAATCGCGATTAAGAAAAATGACATGTAAAAAAAAAATAATTAATCGCACGCATCAACACATTCATTTTGACAGGTTTTTTTAACATAAATCAATGAAAATGAAGTAGGAACAAAAACTAAAGTTTGCAGGTAGTAACTGCTAAGTGAGCACTGCCCTACAAAGGCATTAACACTGAAACCGAGTAGTTTTAATTTTCGGTTTTAGTCTAGATATGTAGTTAGTACAATTTTACACACACCATTTCCTCTGAATATGTGCATAGTTAAGCTAAACCCCTCTGTCACAGGACAGATCATAACACATTTCAGTCATAACTCATAAACATAACATAAACAAGTTATGGTGTTTTCCTTTGCATGAAAGTACAACATAAAACAATGCATAAATACTGATACTAATCCTGATAGCTAATTGGCTCATGGTTAACATTATCCAATAGCAGTGTAGCTGTTTCTGTGGTGGAGCAAATTATAATCTTTTATTATAATCTATCATTTTTAATACAAGAATACAGGTTGACATAAAAATTATTTAATTAATATCTGTATTTGTGTAAAAAAACATTTTATTACATGATCCCAGTTTACCAGTTTTTCACAGCCTCTGTTACTACAAGCCTAACATAAACTTGTTTGGCACTTGCGCTCAAGGCCTTTTGTGCAATAATGGAGCTTTGTTACGTGGCCCAAGAAATACAATTTAGTTAATCTATCTAAAGCAAACACACTTGGTTAAGATCTAAAAAGTAAAGGCGGTTTTATGCAACAGGTTCTTAGAAAGTAACTGTTAAATAAAGAACTAACCAGTGATTCAAGTTTGATATTAATTGGACCAACGTGACTGTGATATGATGCTCACCTGTTATGTTCTTGCGGAGTTCGTCGTCTTGGTCTTTCAGGGCTGCAATGAGTTGAGGTATCCCGCCAGCTTCAATGAGGGCCACTTTGTTCTCCATGTTCTCATAGATGAGGTTTCTGGCGGCTCCGGTTGCATAGCGCTGTACCTCCTGATTCCCACAGTTGAATAACCGCACAAGAGATGGAATTCCCTTCAACTCATTCACCTAAACCAGAGAGAGAGAGATTTGTATTTTTGTTTTTATTTAGCTTGAATCGAAAATGTTTTGAACATGATAGCTGAATGCTTCTTTGGACGAAAATCGACTAATCGTGTACCTTTTTCTTAGCATCGCTGTTATTGTAGCACTCGTGCTGGATGTAGGCAGCTCCCTGCATCTGAAGGTTTGGATCGGACTGATCCAGATAGAATATGGCAGTAGGCATGTCCAGATCATTAATTCTATGCAGGAAATTGATACATTTGAGGGGGGATTTAATAAAGATTCCTACAGTTTCAAATGTTAAATACATTTGTCATTGCTTTGTAAAGATGGTGGTATTTTGGTGGTATTAAGTTACTTCGATATCTGGTGATACATGTACGCTAGGTTTTTTAGTCATGGCCCAGTGGCTAGCACACATTTGGTGCTCACGTTGGAGACATGGGTTCAAATCCAGTCTGTGCCATATTTAACCCTGTTTCCCCCTCCTCTACCTACAAATTACTGTCATAGAAGTACCACAAAAATTAAGTGGTTGCTTCAGCAGTTGTATTTTTCATCTCAAATTTGATTTTAGACACTAAAGGTTAAGTTTAAGATTAGGTTTTGTTGATTTAAAACAAGATAAAAACATAATCTTTTTGGGAGAACATTTTACTCACTTTCAGCACCACAAATTGTACACTTTACCTTGGCACTACCGCGATATGTGTACTGTACAACGTGATGTAATTTTGCAAAACTCTTGGCACGGTCATGCAATTTTAATTTGTGGCAACAAAAATAATTACTATCTGTTTAATCATCCTGACTGTGCTGGATATAACAACATTGCTTCAACCAATAGCTCTTTGGCTTGGAGTGGGACTACCTGTTTGACCTAACAATGGAAGACGTGGGTGTGTTCGGGAAACATTTTTAGAAAACAATCACTTTTTTATACCACAGTGGCATGGAAATTACTCACTTCATCTCTAATAAGGAGAATGATTTTCTAATTTAGTCTGGATTGGATTTTGAATACTACAATTGTGTTTGTTCATTTGTCAACTAAATTACAAATTAGTTAAGCTATTTTACTGGCACTTGTTCACTTTTTAAGAGTAAACATGATATGAATAGGCAAAAAGAGGACATTCCTCCCATTTGTATGTTTGTGTGTATCACTGTAGTGCTAGGAAGTGTGTTTTTTTCCCAGGGTGTGTAAAGTGTGAGGTGGCGGGACTGGTTTGGGTGTGCCTGCACAACAGACTCGCTTTTTACATTTGACACACAAAAGGGCTTTGTAACATCAATCACACATTTGTACTAGCACACACACACACACACACACACACACACACACACACACACACACACACACACACACACACACACACATACACACACACATGCAAACTTGCACACTGTTAGTGCAACCAGGGTAGATTGAAATGACAGGCTGTTAAAATCAGGGTCGCATCTAACAAGTTAATGTGCTAAAAGTAATAAGCAGTTTAAAAATTTATTTTAAAGCATGATCAAATATAGGTCTCTGCAGCCTGGGAAGACAATTCAGGGAATTGATTTAACAACAGTAATGAGGAAGCATGGGGTTAAACACATATAATTTGTGGTTAGATGCATGTTATTTGAGCATTTCAAGTAATTATGACTAGTTCAGTGGTGTAACATGTTTTAACAGCAGTGTTGCTAACATACTACTTTTGCATTTTCTTTAAAGTAATTTAAGCTACACACAATTTATTGATGTGATATCAGACATCCTTAGATAAATATATTGTTGATAAATGAGCATACATTGTTTATTGGGGTGGGTCATTAAAAATTTTAACTTTTTAAATAGCAACACTCATCAGTTGAATTCTACATTTATGTGGCAAGTTGGGATGTTGCTTGGCATTATAAATTTAGTTTTTCTTTGTCTTGATATGTTTGGGACACATCCCACTCAAAAGTCCATGTTTCATCTCACATGTGGACAATGTAAAACAGTCCTGCCCACTGAAAGCCATGCAAACATGGTATAAACGGTACAGCAACATTTTTACTGGTTGACACATTTCTACCATCACACGTCATTAGGGTTGTCAACTTTTCACCACGTGAATACAGGACATTTTTCTGTCAGACCGAAGGCATGGTAGGGTGAGGACCCCTCAAGCGTTTCGCTGCTTAAATACGGGACAATAGGGATGTCTTAATTTCTGCCAAAATACATGATGTCCTGGCTAATACGGGACAGATAGCAACCCTATACAGTATATACCGTCATACTTCCCAGCCAATATGCCTAGCCCTGTAGCTCATTTAGAATGTAATTTGTTTGCTTCCCAGGCAACATAATTATTGACAAAAACTAATGTTATATAGCCTTTATCAAATGCATAACTGTAACAGTAAATCAGAATGCGTGTTTGTACTTACCCGTTCAGGTTACCCATACTGCCACACATATCCATGCCGTCAAAAACATCCTTGCCCCTCCCAACACTGTGCATACTCCTCACGGAGCCCGCACGTGACAGCCTTCCCTGCTGCATCATGGCTAGGTTGCCCTGGGAACCACTAAATGCACCTCCAGCACTACCACACATGATAGGTGGAACAGTGCCTACGCGAATCTGTTGTCGATTGTTGATTCTGCTGATGGTACGGTGGGCGGGGCCTTTGTAGGATGGCTGTCGAGTGTAAACTTCCTGCTCCATGCTGCCTCCACTGGCAGTCATGAGTGTTCCACTCAGAGAGCGTTGCATGTGTGGTAGTGTCATGGATTTGACCTGCTGCTGTTCGCCATCATGGCCGTTCACTCTGGACGACGAGTACAAAGACTGGCGTGGGTAGGTGCTGGCTGTGTAGCCGTCGCTCATACTGCGGGTGCAGGCTTGTTGTGTATACGTTGCGTCGCGTTCTGAAACCAGACTGCCATCACTGTCGTCTTGTCCAACCCAGGAAGAAACAGCCTGCCGAGGAACGGACGATAAACGCATGGAATGCACTGACACGGTGTCTTGGTCACCCCCCATTCGACTGAAGGAACGAGTCATTGTGTTGGCTTGCTGCTGGCCAGCACCAACTTGGTAACCGCCACTTTGGAAACCGGCACTCTGTAAACCACCACTCTGGTAACTTCCACTCACAAAGTCTTCTTGGTAGCCTCCACCACCACCACCTCCTCCTGAGTAGCTAATTTTGGTTCTTGGAGCAAAATCGATGGCAGAGCGGGATGAGTAACCTCTACCAGATAACTGTGAATGCTGTGACTAATAAAAAAAAGAGAGCAATCAGAAAAATATTTAATATCTATAATGACATTATCATAGTATCCCCATATAGACAATATATATCATAATTATACTCCCCATTAGGAACATAACTATTGAATGTGACGAATAGATTTGTACACTTGTGACTTCATATGGGGCTGCTAGGTAGACATGAATTGTGAAATATCATGCCTAACTAACACAGTCCCCATTAATAATTTCCACAAAACTAAATACACATCAATATAGTCTCATATATGTAGTGACAACTTTAAGTAAGCAATTCATCCACAGAAAAGTGTAAAACTCAAAACACTATCAAAATATCACTGTTTGAGAATCCTGACCAGGGGTGCATTTCTCGAATAACTACGTAACTCACTGCTTAACCACCATAAGATGCATCGTTGGAGAAATGAACTAGCTATTTGTAAACAAACTAACTGTTTCCTGAAACCATTGTAACTATGTTGCACACCCATCATTCGAACCAAGTTGGTTCAATAATATATTGCTGTCGTTAATGATGCTACGCAGGGGTTGGAGTAATAACTTCTGTGGAAATCAAATTATAATTGCTCATTGTGACCAATAGGAGGGAGTGGCCAGGCCGTAACGATTGGACGCCCGGCACTGAATCAGCCGGGAGAGGGATAAATAGGAGCCGGGAACACCAGTTCTAGAGAGAGAGAGAGAGATGCATGCAGCAGTCTTGTGTGTGTGTGTTTATTTTGTGTTTGCTGGAAAACAGTTATATGTTGTGTTTTGTTCATTTGTTTTTTAAAAGTTTACATTGACTGCTCAGCCGGTTCCCGCTTCCTCCTTGCCCATCATGTGCATCTGTTAAACTCATATACAAATACTTTCAGAAAGTGTTTTTATGTGTGAAAGCTGCTGAAGAGATGAAAACTGCATGCACTATGTAATGTGACAGATGATTGCGCTGCAATAGTGGGGTAGGATTTCCCTTTACATGAGAGTTTGGGGTTCCCTCGACGCATATGTGCACTCTTCAAAAACAAAAAAGAACTTTACTTATGCATTAACATAAGCGTGTTCTCCAACAGAAGACGTGTGTTTTAAAGCATTTTTTCTTGACAGCCTTTAATCCCTTAAACAACTGCATTTGCATCTACGTGACGTTTCAGAACGGCGCTTTCAGCGAAACCCCAGAATAAGCAGTTTTCATAAGTGCATGTAAACGTGGTCATAGTCTTTGTAGAATGTAAGCTATATATATGGAATAAAAGATACAGAACCCTCAGCAATGTCTAATGATGTCCATACAGCAAACTAACAAGGAACTATACGTCTAACCACTTGCGATGCTGTTTGTGAATTTTCGTAGGAACTACGGTTTCAGGAAACTATGTTGGCAATGATGAAACTTGCAACCATAGTAGGCTAACGATGCTTTTGTGAAACGCACAAAAGACTGGCACAGTGGGACTATCTGACCACTGGGAGAAGAGGGAGTGTTCTGTATACCTGTCTGAAAACAGTCATTTTTTGCTATTCTGTTTAGTGGTGCAGAAATTACACAATTCACCTTTCAAACAACCAAACTACCATTGATCCAAAATTTGTATTTAAGTTTTTGAAGAGAAAGAAGTTGAGTTTAAGAAGTAAAGAAATCTTACCACCATTGGTCTGCTTGCATTATAGACGTATGATTTTGAGCTAAAACTTGGGGTGAAGCTCTGGGTCTGATATTTTGTCATAGTTGAGTATTTTCCAGACTCTGAAAAAGAGAAAGTAATTTTTTGGGGTTAGATCAAGTAGAAATAGATCTTTGCGGTAACAATTGCACCTTTTTCAGTGTAGTTTTACAGGTAAGAGTACTTCCCAAAGAACTTTCTCAAAGTGCTGTCACATTCTACAAGTTTCTGAACACACGTGTCATACCTAACAGCTCAGTAAGAAGGTATTTTATTCAAGAACAAACAACTAGGTTGAACTGGCAATAAACTGCCTCTAATATTTTATGTCTAGTTTGTATGTAAATAAAGTGGCTGAATGAATTGTTTAACAGTCTGCATATGTTATGCACAAGGTACATAGCAAGCTACAGAGGTTCAGACAGATTTAGTGCCCTGTCAAGTCATCAAGTAACTTTACAACTGATAACACTTTTACAAGTCAGTATGCATGGCATCGGCATGTGTTCTTGATGACACTGTAAGTTTGTCTCAAATTCGTCTAGGTAATTACATGAATTACAGCAATGGAAGTTCTCAATTTTGTTCCTGCATAGCAACAAAGTGCACGAGGTTAAGGTCTCCTGGTTTGTTTCACCAAACACTTATATGTGCGTCCATGTGCATGCATGTACATGTGTGTGTATGTGAAAATCAGGGAGTGGTATAAGATCTTCATAAGTACAAAGTAGAAGACAACAGCTGGAGCGGAACCGGTCTGATGGCTGTGCACCACACCCAATGTCCCAACCCAAAAAACACACACTAACACACAAAAGCACACCCTTTGCCCTACCTTTCCCTGCTCTATATCATACCGAATTGCTTAACATTAATAATTCAATCATAAGTAACAAATTGTTAGCTGTAAGTTACAGTATATCATCAGAATTGCAGTTTTGGACGTTCAAAAAGCAAAGTTATTATTTTTTTCTCTCTCTGAGCTTCAAAATGATAACCCAACTGAATGATAAACGGTTGTTCCGTGAACTAAATACAGCATGCTTGGTATTTCACCAATGTCAGATCTAGTTTTCAAACAAAGGGAACTTTTTCAAGACATGGTATGTCTCTTACAGGAAGCCTTGTGCCAGTAACACGAAGATGTGAGGCTGTTCTGACTTGTCAAAACACAGGTAAATCTCATAAACCAGAAGTCCAGCTAAAGTTTACACGAGGCACCAGAGGTTTAACCCTAAAATAGCAATGGTAGACCTTCTTGAAGTAATTAATTCATCAATTTTTTTGTCTTAACCACTCAAATCAACCACAAATGCTTAACCATATGGAGGCTTTGAGTACTTTTAATGGAAAGTATGCATACTGCATACAAATGCACAAGAGTTTGGTGTATTTACAATTGGCCGATAGTCAGGGAGGGTTCCCATTTTTTGGCCCATTAACTTTTGAGTAGTTCTTTCTGATTATTGGATGTTAAGGATTTTTTTTAAATCCCAATTTAAAAAAAAGAAAAGTATTTTATAGTGATTGCACTCAAAAAGAGCAATTTCTAGCCATTAAGATTTCATTACTTTTTAATTACTTTTCCTTCACAATTTTATGTTATTTACAGGTTTTTCACTGTATGAACCCTGTATGCTACCTAAACTGCTCAAAATTACAATCTTAGACAAATACATTTTAAGTTTGTGGTCGAAAGTAAATGTTTGAAAATCTGAAATTGGCTTTCCGCATCGTCATCTAAACGTCTCAGGTTCAGTTATTTGGCCTGTCGTCACGCCAGTTGATATTGACTCCATTGTGATTGACAGCACCTAAATCAAGAGAAGGCGCTGTAACTTTCACTCTCACTCTCACTAGTTGCTTAACAGCAACTGAGATTACACTTGCACTGTGCACATTTCACTCTGTAAATGATTATCCAAAACCAAAAGCTCTGTGCCAATTATTTTTTTTTATTTCTGTCTGTTTTGCCAGTGCCAATCTAAAGTCATATCATTTAGAATTGATTCGAAACTTTTTGATTGAATTTAAACTTTTACGTGCTTTAAATTGCATCTCATAGAGTTTGAGTGGAAGGGTGAAATCTACACAAATCAAATGCATCCAATGTATGAATCAGCCAATTTATGACTGTGATCAATACCTTTAACTGAAACAAAGGTATATGCAACCTAGAGCATGCCATGTCATACAAATATACTTTAAGTGATACAGTATTGATATTCACCACACGTGAAATGTTTGGTCACACTTACTCATCCTTTATTGTTACTGTTATTCATAAAAATATACAGTGTATATATATCCCTGTTGGCCAAATGTTTGGAATAATGTGCAGATTTTGCTGTTTTGGAGGAAATTGGTCCTTTAATTCACCAAAGTGGCATTCAACTGATCACAAAGTATAGTCGGGACATTACTGATGTAAAAAAAACAGCACCATCACTATTTGAAAAAAGTCACATTTGATCAAATCTAGACAGGCCCCTTTTCCAGCAGCCATCACTCCAACACCTTATCCTTGAGTAATCATGCCGAATTGCCAATTTGGTACTAGAAAATCACTTTCCATTATATCAAACACAGCTGAAAGCTATTTGTGTCATTAAATGAAGCTTAACATTGTCTTTGTTTTTGAGTTGCCACATTATGCAATAGACTGGCATGTATTAAGGTCAATATTTGGTCAAAAATGGCAAAAAAGAAACCGCTTTCTCTAGAAACTCGTCAGTCAATCATTGTTTTGAGGAATGAAGGCTTTGCTTGAAATTGCAAAAAAAAAAGGGTTTCATATAAAGGTGTACACTACAGTCTTCAAAGATAAAGGACAACTGGCTCTAACAAGGACAGAAAGAGATGTGGAAGTCCAGATGTACAACTAAACAAGAGGATAAATACATCAGAGTCTCTAGTTTGAGAAACAGACACCTCAAATGTCCTCAGCTGACAGCTTCATTGAATTCTACCCGCTCAACACCAGTTTCATGTACAATAGTAAAGAGAAGACTCAGGGGTGCAGGACTTATGGGAAGAATTGCAAAGAAAAAGCCACTTTTGAAACAGAAAAACAAAAAGAAAAGGTTACAGTGGGCAAAGAAACACAGACATTGGACAACAGATAATTGGAAAAGAGTGTTATGGATCTTAACCCTAGACTGTAAAGTGTGTGAAAAGTGCCCGACAAGACAGCCACATCTCTGGCAAGTGCTACAGGAAGTGTGGGGTGAAATGTCACCTGAGTATCTGGACAAACTGACAGCTAGAATATCAAGGATCTGCAAAGACTGTCATTGCTGCACATGGAGGATTGTTTTGATGAGAACTCTTTGAAGTTCTGAACGTTTATCTTTTTCAAATTGTAATAGTAATTTTTCACGTTATTAATATCCTATACATTGTGATCAATTGAATCAGGTTTATAAACGTACCCATTTATTTCCATAAGAGTAAAATCTGTAGGCTACATTATTCAAAACCTTTGGCCGCAAATATGGCAGATAATTTATAATTGTATACAAAACTAAGCACAAACCTTTGGTCTAAAACGTTTTAAGATTATGAAAAACATAACTTCAGTAAAGTGTGTCCAAACCTTTTTAGTAGTAGTGTTTATGCAGTAATGTATTCATAAAAATAGCATAAACTGCCATCTATTCAAATCCAGAAATCATGTGAATTAGATTTTACTCCAGGCTGTTTTGTCTTCTCAAGTACGCAAAAACACTGAACATTCACACAAAAGTAAACAACATAGTTACTAGAGCCCGTGAGTGTGAATGTAATAATGTTATTTGATATTAATACCAAGTTCAAAGACAAACCACAAAAATGACTTTCATATAAGTTTAAAAAAGGGGAAACTCATCCCAAGATCATGTTATAATAGTACTAAATATGAAACCACATTTCAAAGCCTATTGTGTACCACGAGTCAGGTTAATAATTCAAAGGCTTGTATGTTATTGTAGCTGTATTTTAATAACATCAAAGCGCGCAGAGACACACCTGAGGCTGCGTGTTGTGACGAAGAGCCGTTCTGGCGCGGAAGAGTGGATTTCTCCGCCATTCTCATGGACACCTGCTGGTGTACACGTTTAAATCTGGAGTCCTCTTTGGCATGTGTCCCGGTGTGCGAGAGCTCGTTTTCGGACGGTACCGCGTAAGTACTGACGGTAAAATTGGGCTGCAGCGCCGTCAGAAAGACTTTTTCCGAAGGCACCGTCACACTCATTTCGGCGCGAGTTTGAGAACGACCTGAACCAACAAAAGAGTCAAGTTAACCGTCCCACCAGATAATTCCTGCGAAACACAACAATAAAAGCGTAAAGAGTGACACAGATTGTGCTACTCTGTGGTAATGCAGGAGCTGTACTGACTGCTGCTCTGACCTCTGCCTCTTTTTTTGGCAGGTTGGAATTTAAGAAGGTGGAGCTTATATGTGAGTCATGGGTGCTCATGAAAGCGCAAGGTGAGGCATTTTGTGCTTGATTTGTAGTTATACCATGCTATTCATTTAATTGTAGCTACATGTGTAGTGTACAGGGCCGTAGCAAGATAATCTGGGCCCCCTGGCTGTATCTTGCTCTTGACCCCTTTCCTATTAAAAATACATTTTAGAATTTGTTGTGGAGACCTTTGGGCCCCTAGAATCGTTACCACCTTTCACCCCATTAGCTACGGCCCTGGTAAATTGTGTTAATTACAGTCGAATAGGAAGAATAGGCTATTACTTATTAACTGTGTATCATCAACACTAGAGTTTGACTGATTATAACAGTACATATTACATTTCGGTATATACTCTTCAGATCATCATGATAGTTTCTTGGTTCTAACACTAGATTGTTTTCTGAACTACTAATTAGATAATTCATTGATTTGGAAAGTGCAAGAGGAGGCTTTTTTTTTCTGTCTGAATGTTTGTGTTTTATTGTGTCATCAATTTAATTATTTACCTATATAATGGAAATGTTGTTAATTGTAAGACTAAGAATGCTATTTCATATAAAGTACATTGTTATTACTCAGTAATTACATACAGAAGCATTATCACTGGACTTTGATTACTATATGTATTGCATATAAGTTCTTCAAATCAGTGTTATAGTTTCAGGGTTCTAGAGAATAAAACTTGGAAAGGCAAGAGGAGGAATATTTTTTGTTTAACATTTTTGTGATTTATTGTGTTTTAAATTGTATTATTTACATGTATAATGTATATGTTAATAATTCTATTAATAATTCTATTTTATAGCGAGTACATTGTTATTACTGAGTAATTACATATGCATTTATACTGTAGCATATTATGAGTTTAACTGATTATTACATGTTTTACATGTTACTTTATATTTTATTCTTATCGGCATTACAGTTTCTGGTTGCAGCACCTATTTGTTTTCGGAAAAACGTAGAATAGCATACTAGAAAAGCTAGAGGAGGATTTTTTTGTGTCTGAATAATTGTTGTGCATGACACCACGGAGACTCACAGCATGTGGAGGATCATGCTACTCTCCGCAAGCCACGCACAACTTGCCACGTACTCCACCGAGAGCGAGAACTACTAATCGCGACCACTAGGAGGCTACCCTATGTGATTCTACCCTCCTTAGCAACCGGGCCAATTTGGTTGCTTAGGAGACCTGGCTGGAATCACGCAGCATGCCCTGGATTCAAACTCGTGACTCCAGAGGTGGTAGTCAGCGTCTTTACTTGCTGAGCTACCCAGACCCCCGAGTTTGACTTTGTACCTTTTTTGTACACTTTTATGCTTGTGAAAGCAATTAAGAATTGTGTTGCACATATTTTGATCTTATTAATAATTTTCACATATTAAAGTTTAAAAAAAGTCTATGGTCACGAATTGATCTGAAGACAAATTGGGAAACGTTAGTCGAGAATACAGCTTCAACTACTGCATATTTTCATTATGCAATATGTAACTAAGTTTAATATTATTTATAATAGTATTGTTTAATCTACACTGAAAATGTGATCCTAAAAAACTGTAGTTACATCTGCATTAACTGGTTTGATTCAAGTCAAACATTATTTAACATGACCGAATCAACCTGGCTACATTAGGTTGCACCAACAAAACTCATTTTAGGATAGATCAAGTAGAAATTGCTCCTTGAGACAATTGCAGCTTGCCACTTTATATGGTGTCATTTTCCATATTCTTTATTGAACACTAACTGATTTTAAAGGCTGTTGAGATTTTGTTCATTCTTCCAGACATTGTGTCATCTTGGTGTCA
The DNA here is from genome assembly GCF_025860055.1 of Xyrauchen texanus. Classification (NCBI taxonomy): domain Eukaryota; kingdom Metazoa; phylum Chordata; class Actinopteri; order Cypriniformes; family Catostomidae; genus Xyrauchen; species Xyrauchen texanus. Next base: position 8,498,312 of record NC_068321.1, read on the forward strand.
TCAGTGTGCAGTGCTCATTCTAAAAAGAGTGAGAGTGTGCTCAGACATGCAGGTGTGATGTATGTCTTCGTTCATAGGGTTGTTATTGTACCGTTGGTTAGCAACATAAGAAGCTGGAAACCATGACATGTTTTGCTTGTACTCTTTCACAACAATCTCAACTCATGTTATTCCAAAAAGAAACATGCTTTTCCACTTCCTATAAAACACAAACACTAATACCTACCTTCTAATATCAGAGACTGTTTATGACACATTTTCTGTATAGAAAAATTAGCAAAGAAGGTTTAGCAAAGAACTCACTTCTTCTTACCAACAATCATTTTTAGCTGTGTAAGATTCTTGAATTGGCTATAAGGTTTTTTGAAGACCAAAAGGTTGTTGATGGTACATTATAAGTTCTTTAGATAAGCTTATTGGTTTCTGGATTCTTTAAAATTTCAATTTAGATGCTAAAGCACTTGGGAGTCAACTGGGCTGTTAAACTATTTTGGTTCTAATTGGAACTTTTATTTTTAAGTCTATTTTGCCAGAGATACAGTTTAAAAGTGGCCACCAAACTAAATTGCAGTATACTTATGCATTTCCGAGTCCCTATTGTTGCATAATAATAATTTATCATATAACTATTGTAGAACGTCTTTCGGCACGGTTGATGGCATGGTGGCTCAGTGGGTAGCACTTTCGCCTCACAGCAAGAAGGTTCCTGGTTTGAGTCCCGGCTCACCTAGGGCCTTAATGTGTGGAGTTTCCGTGTTCTCCCCATGTTCGCGTGGGTTCCTCTGGGTGCTATGGTTTACCCACAGTCAAAAAACATACAGGTTCAGTGAATTGGAGACTGTACGTTGCCCACAGGTGTGAGTGTGAATGTGTTCATCTGTGTGTGTTGCCCTGTGATGGACTGGCCACCTGCCAAGGGAGTTTCCCTGCCTTTGGCCTGAGACAGCTGTGATAGGATGCTGCATAGTGACCCTACATAGGATAGGCGACTATAGAAGATGGATGGATGTCCATCACAAAAAGGCACTTTCTTTTCCTGGCTGTCATTTATCAAAGATGCTACCTTTTTTCTAAACAACTACAAAATATCACAAAATCAAATCAGCATCTTCCACAGAAGTTATTGACTGGAGTCACTGTGATTGATACTATTCAGAATGCTGTTCTTTATGTAAAAGAGATGCATTTGACGCTTGGTCACAGCATGGCAATATTAAGAAAGCATTTAAAGCTAAAAACAAAATAAGAAAAAAAATAGGTAGAATGGTAGAAATCTCCTATGTACTCACCAGTCAGACTTGCAGTATTTGACAAATCAATATTTCCAGTGAAGAGACAAATTTGTTTGTATTTTCTGTAGTGTGTTCTTGTAGTTTGCTTTTTATAATCTGACAGATGTCAAAGGGAAGGCATGATGTTATATGTTTTTTAGTGATAACGCCCAAATCACATTAAATGTGTATGTATGCAGTCTCATTCATTTTCATTGATACCCATTCTCTGATGTATTAAGGGAGGAGTGTACTTTCTTGAGTTATGAGTCACAGAGACAGACAGAGAGAGAAAATGGGTGAGTCTGATTGGGAAGGTGTGATGTAGACGTCAGTGCAGAGGCAGGTAGTGAATGAGGCCTTGTAACACCTCTGGTGTCTTTCATGTATATAAATCAACACCAATTTCAAATTTGATTGACTTTTTAATACCTCCAGATTCTTTTTTCATGTTGCATTGCTTGACAAGTCCAACAAACTATTGTACAAACTTGGGTTAGGTTTATTTATTTATCTTTTATTTTCTCGCTACAGCTGCCAAACCTGGCACAGTCACCTTTAGTCAGCCTTCAGCCTGTTCTAACATTATAAGCTGTATTTATATAGGATGTACAGTTTTCCCATTGCTCACTCAGAAAAAAAAATCCCATAGATTCGGCATCCATATCACCCTGCAGCTCTTGCCTGGTTGCCCACTAAAGCTAAGCAGGGTTGAGCCTGGCTAGTACCTGGATGGGAGACCTCTTGGGGAAAACCAAGGTTGCTGCTGGAAGTGGTATTAGGGAGGCCAGCAGGGGGTGCTCACCCTATGGTCTGTGTGGGTCCTAATGGCCCAATATAGTGATGGAGAAACTATAATGTAAAAAGGCACTGTCCTTTGGATGAGATGTTAAACCGAGGTCCTGACTCTCTGTGGTCATTAAAAATCCCATTGGCCCCTATCTATCATGGCCTTTTATTAATCTCATCCCTGAATTGGCTACATCACTCTACTCTCTCCTCCCCACCAATAGCTGGTGTGTGTGGTGGGCGTTCTGGTGCACTATGGCTGCTGTCGCATCATCCATATGCTATGTAAAGCACTTTGAGTGCCTAGAAAAGTGCTATATAAATGTAAGGAATTATTATTTTAGACTTAGTTCACACCAATCATGTTTTCTTTTTTTTTTTTTTTGCATACGTTCGTGCAGTTTGTTCTATATTTTTCTTATATGTAAACATGCACTACACTGAAAAAAGGGAACGCTGCTCTGTCGAAAATAATAAACCAGTACACTTGTAATCAACTCAAAACATTTATGTTTGAAGATGAGAACATTTACATTTACATTTATGCATTTGGCAGATGCTTTTATCCAAAGCGACTTACAGTGCACTTATTACAGGGACAATCCCCCCGGAGCAACCTGGAGTAAAGTGACACGCGGCGCATGTGGCAGGGCATCCAGGCCATCACCAACTACAGGACAACATCAGTTGCCTGTGACAAAGATGCCTCCCTTCCAGATGCGCTGAATGACTTCTATGCTCTGTTTGAAGTGCAGAACGACGTGGTGGCGAGGAAGACCACCCCTCCTCCCAACGACCAGGTGCTCTGTCTTACCACGGCAGATGTGAGGAAAACTCTACGTAGAGTCAACCCACGGAAGGCTGCTGGACCAGACAACATTCCTGGCAGAGTGCTCAGAGGATGTGCAGACCAGCTAGCAGATGTTCTTACTGACATCTTCAACATCTCTCTGAGCAGCGCCGTCGTTCCAACGTGCTTCAAGGCCACCACCATCATCCCCATGACAAAGAAGTCTTCAGTGTCCTGCCTCAACGACTACCGTCCCGTCGCACTTACACCCATCATCATGAAGTGCTTCGAGAGGCTCGTCATGAGGCACATTAAGACCCAGCTGCCCCCCTCACTAGACCCACTACAGTTTGCGTATCGTCCAAACCGTTCAACGGACGATGCCATCACCACAACCCTCCATCTGGCCCTCACACACCTAGACAATTGATTTCAGCTCAGCATTCAACACAATCATTCCCCAGCACCTGATTGGAAAGCTGAACCTGCTGGGCCTGGACACCTCCCTCTGCAACTGGATCCTGGACTTCCTGACTGGGAGACCTCAGACAGTCCGGATCAGGAACAGCATCTCCACCACCACTACACTGAGCACTGGGGCCCCCCAGGGCTGTGTGCTCAGTCCACTGCTGTTCACTCTGCTGACTCACGACTGTGCAGCAATGCACAGCTCGAACCACATTGTCAATTTTGCCGATGACACGACCGTGGTGGGTCTCATCAGCAAGAACGATGAGTCAGCATACAGAGAGGAGGTGCAGCGGCTGACGAACTGGTGTGGAGCCAACAACCTGTCCCTGAATGTCGACAAAACAAAAGAGATGGTTGTTGACTTTAGGAGAGCACAAGGTGAACACACTCTGCTGAATATCGACGGCTCATCTGTGGAGATCGTCAAGAGCACCAAATTCCTTGGTGTTCACCTGGCGGAGAACCTCACCTGGTCCCTCAACACCAGCTCTATCACCAAGAAAGCCCAGCAGCGTCTCTACTTTCTTCGAAGGCTGAGGAAAGCACATTTCCCACCCCCCATCCTCACTACATTCTATAGAGGGACTATTGAGAGCATCCTGAGCAGCTGCATCACTGCCTGGTTTGGGACTTGCACCGTTTCGGACTGCAAAGCCCTGCAGAGTATAGTGAGGACAGCTGAGAAGATCATTGGGGTCTCTCTTCCCTCCATCAAAGACATTTACAAAAAACACTGTATCCGCAAAGCAACCAGCATTGTGGACGACCCCACACACCCCTCACACAAACTCTTTACCCTCCTGCCGTCTGGCAAGAGGTACCGAAGCATTCGGGCCCTCACGGCCAGACTGTGTAACAGCTTCTTCCCCCAAGCCATCAGACTCCTCAATACTCAGAGACTGGTTTGACACACACACACACACGTGTCCTGAGTTGCACTTTAATTACTGTCACTTTATAACTGTCTGCTACCTCAATAACTGCTATGTGCAATAAACACTATCTCATAGTATGTTATGTGTAAGTTTTTTAGAAACTGTCATCTTTTTGCACTACTGAGTACTGGTCAGAGCTGCACTGTGTCTATTGTCCTGTTCATTGTCAGTAATTTGTTGTACTGTCCCGTACTTTGCACATGTTTGCACGTGCACTTTATATAGGTATATATAGGTATTTTATTTCGTTGTGTTGTCTCATGTGGTCCTGTGTTGGTCCTTTGTTGTTTTTATGTAGCACCATGGTCCTGGAGGAACATTGTCTCGTTTTGCTGTGTACTGTACTAACTGTAAACGACAATAAAAACCACTTGACTTGACTTGACTTGCTCAAGGGCCCAACAGTGGCTTCTTGGTGGTGCTGGGGCTTGAACCCCCGACCTTCTGGTCAGTAACCCTGAGCCTCAACTGCTGAGTCACCACTGCCCCATATATAATTAGAAACATAATTATATTCTGTAAAGTCCAAGTGATAATCAACAGTCATCAAAAAGTGAAATGATCACATTGCTATGAAATGTTCAAACAGATTCAAACTTCCAATGAATGGGGTTCACTCGGCTTTATTTTTACTGCTTGCTCAATTCACTTGTTTAAAATGAGCTAATGCAATGCAATTCTTTAACATTTAGTCTCAACTCAATTTCATTGTGTACAATCCATCTATATTCACTTAATCCAATTGTGTTGGGACTATTTTAATAATATTTGTTCCAGCAATGTATTGCTAAATCTGGACTGGGAGAGAACATTTTAAAATTAAGTGTTATTTTAATATATTTCCATGCAAAATGTAGGAGTAGGAGACTTGTTAGTGTTTATTGTTCTATTGGGATTTAGAGGAGTTTCTGTCTTGTTGAATCATGTTGAGAATCTGATTTTCACTTTATAATGTATTGCTAATCACCATATTAATTACAGAAGGGCACATGATGACAGAAGTCAGCAATAGTTGCCCTTCCTGGAGCAATGACCTATAAACAGAACTTAGAGACAGTGCTCAGTGTCACTCACATAAACACTAAACATTATCAGGGTAACACATGTGAAATTTAAATAATGCAGTAAACATGAACTAAACTACATATAACTCAGAACACCCCAAAGTACATAACTGATATTTAAAATAAGAAGAATCATAACTATTCCCTTACAATGAGATGTAATGAGTCACAGAGGAAATTCTGGGAATGCCTGATTACTGTTTTTACTGTAAAAGATACATGTACTATCTTGTTAAACATAATATAAATTGTAACCATCAATTATATGGGGGAATCATACTTTTTACATCTAAAAACCTTTTTTTTTTTTTTACCATAAAACTATTGTCTTTTTAAATATATATACGTATATTTTACGGTAACTGCTGGTTTACCAATTTACGTTTTTTTACTGTAGCATTTTTACAATCTTTTACCATTAAAATTGCAGACATTTTGGAGACTTGCATACTCCAAGACCTGAATTGGGTGTCAGAAAAGGGAGATATACATTGTTGGGGGGCCTCCAGGAACAGGGATGAGAACCACTGTTCCAACTTATAATTAAATATTATTCATTATTGTTTGTTATTTTTACAATGTGCCATCATGTATAATCCTAAAGCAGAAAACATTTTCATATCTATTTGGTAATTTTAGCACATTTCACTGGTAAATAAAATAAGTAACTTTTCGAAGTTGGTGTTCCCAGCATGCACTGGGATGATGACATAATGAGCTTCCATGGTTTTACTGTTTGCAAGTTTACATACCGTTTTTCTTGTTAATTTTGTTGTTACGTTTGGTAACTTCTTGTTTTGTGCAGTCTTAAATTAATTTCCTACTCAAACCTGTTTATGATCGGAGGCTTCCGTAATTTAGAACATGATTAAATTTATATTTGTGAGGAAAACTCAAAACATGACGTATTAATAAAATGTTTATTTAAGCAATGTGTATATCATATTTTTAAGAGGTTACTGAATTTACTAAGATATTTTAGTTAAATGTACTCATTCAAATGAATTAAGTTTAAACAACAAACTTTTTTTTTCAGTGATGGAATTTTGCCGTTTCTCACAGTTTTTTTCATCGTCTCGAGCATGAGCACCTATATATTTTTTTTTTGCAAGGAGGAATTTGGTGTAAACAGCCCCAAGTGACGGAATGTCAATGGGACTCGGAATATTGATTATTTCAAACTTATTTCACTTGCCTAGCAACCACCCAGAATACCCTAGCAATCCCCTCGAAACAAAACTGCCCAGGTATTTAAACAACACAAGGTTTATTATAACCTTCATACTTTAAAAAATCCAAAAAAGAGACAAGATACAGTAAAAATATATATATATTTTTTTTACAATCTTCCAATGGTCACACTTTTCTTGTAGTCTTCACAATAAAGTGTTTTGTCTCAGTGGGGCGACATCCACTTATGATTGTTCATAAGTGCTTAGCTGAATTGCGTGTTATACATTAATTACTATGAGAAATAAAGGCGTATATTTTTCATGAAGATATCCTCAGGCCAGGGCTGGCGGCTTGTCATTCTGTTCAGCACAGTCACCTGCCCTTCCCTTTGAAAATGCATTCTAAATTTGCACCACCTTTATCCACCTTAAATGTGCTTTAGAAATGTTGTCTGATTAATCTGGTAACTCTCGTTTTATTGTCAAATTAATAGGAATACGTGCAACACCTTTGAACAGGATTTAATTAACGTAAACTAGTGTCACATATGCAGTACACCAAAAACACGATGTTATAGTTGAAATCTAAAATCTGATCTGTGGTTAAACAAATTTGCCAACTGTCACAATGTATTAAAAGTGTTCAGTGGCAGCACTTTATTTTACAGTGTCCTACTTATTACATGTAAATGCAATTAATGACTCCATAGACCTTATTCAAACTAGCACCATATTTCTTTTTGACCAAAATGTGAATAACGGGAAAGAGGTACGTGGATTTAATAGGTCTTTATAAGACAAACACTATATCTTAGTTATGTTGACATTGACATTATGTCAAGAAGTCACAAGTATTAATTATTAACAATCTCACAAATTAAGCATTGAAAAAAAAATCACAATAACTACAGATATTTAAAATTTGCTGTAGACATTATAGGACAAGAGGGACATGATCTTTTTTTACAATAATTACAATTTAGGATTAAGAATGAAAACATCTCGGTTACTGATGTAACCTCCGTTCCCTGATGGAGGGAACGAGACGTTATGTCAATGAGTTGACACTAGGGGTCGCTCCTGCGGAGCCCAAACAACTCTGATCTTGAGAAAAGGCCAATGGAAATTGGCGTGCGGAATTTGCATGCCACTCCCCCGGACATATGGGTATAAAAGGAGTGACGCAGCAAACACACATCAGGTATCGCACTGAGGAGCCGAGCCAAAGACCCGGCCATTTCAGCAGCTGGTTCAGTGTGGCAAGAGGGACACAACATCTCATTCCCTCCATCAGGGAATGGAGGTTACCGAGACCTTCCCTATCTGTCACTCACTCGACATTGTGTCGATGAGTTGACACTAGGGGTCCCAATGGAAAACTCCACAAGAGCTGAACCGAGTTACGCAGACTGGCGGTGCGAGACGGACAGACCTCTGTGTGCCTCGTAGCCAGCGCAGCAAGCCATCGCATAACTACCCCCAACACACTGGCAAGTATGAAGCGGTCCCCTGCACCTAGGGGAACAGCTAACTGCTCAGAAGTATAAGGACTGGCTGGCCCAGCCATGGCCTTCTCTCTATTGTTCGCCCCAAAAAAGGAACAAAATCGTTTGGCTTGGGGGCCAAATATATGGTCCAAGCTGGGGGGTGTCCCTCCAAAGAGGAGGACACTGCGGAGACCACACCCAGCCCTGTGAGGGGTGGGAATTTAGGTGGAATACAACACACGGTCTTACCGGTTAGGAATGGAAGCACATCGTGCGGAGCGGCATCGTGGTAGGACTTACCCAAGGGGGGAGGAGTTACTACAAGCACGGCGACTAAGGACAGAGGGCCCTCTGCCCAAGGAAGACACGGTTTACCGGCAGGGAAACCATTTTGCGGAATATACATCACACAGGGTTGCCTAGGGGACAACCAGCGCATGTGGAGCACTTACCTCAGTACAGGGGCCTGGGTGATGCCCGTACTGGGGCGGCAGCGAGCCTCTCCAAAGACTCGACGAAAGAACGTCCAGGGTTCACACTTCTTGCGAATGCAACTGGGGAAAGAGCGCACATCTTCACCTCAAGGAAGGGGAAAGGCACTATGCACAAGCTATACACCCGGCCCAGGGGCCAGCTGTGTTCCAAGGCATCTGTGCTGAGGGGAGCCTCGGTCAGAAAGTACCATAGTGGGCAATAGGAGGATTCTGGGGAAGCGAACAGGTTTACCTGTGCTTGGCCGAATCAACTCCAGATCAGCTGGACCACCTGAGGTGGAACTCCACTCTCCCCTGGGCGTAACCTGCAGCGACATCTCATCCGCTGTGCTGTTGAGATGGCCCAACGAAAATGCATCTTGAAAAAGACGCTTTCCGTTTGTGCCACTCTTTTAGAGAAAATATTACTCTTTTGTGTATTTTATATATATATATATATATATATATATATATATATATATATATATATATATAATATAGGTAGGTATATATAAATATATAAGTTATTCACTCGTGAACTTTTTCTGCTGCTGAAGTGCCCAGGGGTGTGTGTTCAGCACAACGTAGTGTGCGAGGGGGAGAACCGCTGGAAAGCGCCGTAGATCCAACATCGTGTAGAGATGAATGGAGGCGGCAGAGGAATTCAGCTCTGTGACTTGCTCGCTCGGCTCCGAAGAAGATATCTGATGTTTGTTTGCAGCGTCACTCCTTTTATACCTGTATGTCCGGGGGAGTGGCATGCAAATTCCACACGCCAATTTCCATTGGCCTTTTCTCAAGATCAGAGATGTCTGGGCTCCGCAGGAGTGACCCCTAGTGTCAACTCATCGACACAACGTCGAGTGAGTGACAGATAGGGAACTGCAAGTGATTAATCGTTTAGTCTGACCACGAGTTTTCAGTTTTGCTGTAGTGACTTAAAGGAATAGTTCACCCAAAAATTTAAATACTCACTCATTTATTCACCCCCTTGCCATCCCAGATCTATGACTTTAATCTGCGGAACTCAAATGAAGATTTTAGGAAGAATATCTCAGCTCTGTTGGTCCATAAATTGCGAGTGAATGATGACCAGAACATTGAAGCTCCAAAAGGCACCTAAATAGAATAAAAGTAATCCAGTGTTTTTATCAATATCTTGTAATATGATAGGTGTGGGTGAGAAACAGATCAATATTTAAGTCCTTTTTTCCTGTAAATTCTTCTCCTTGCCCAGTAGGTGGCGATATGTACAAAGAAAGTGAATCACCAAAAACACAAGAAGAACAATGTGGAAGTGAATGTGAAAGTGGGTTAGTAAAATAGGCATTTTTGTTGTATTATGTCATTTACAACTAAAAATGCAACTCGGTTTTGGAGTCACCCTGTGGACATTTTATCTGAACACATCCAGCTTCGGCCACTGGGGGCAGTGGTTTGAATTTCTGTTAGAACAATTTCAGTAGAAGAACTTTCGACCTACTGTTGCCGAAATCAAAGTGTGATCAGTCTCGACTACACGTTTTATTATGTATCATCAAAAACTTTGAAGACAGACTATAGGGCAGTGTCCAAAGATCAAAAACACAAAACTAGTTGGCCAGAGTTGTGGACAAGATAAACATTTAATGATTTTGAGTGATATGAACCATGTGATCATGAACTAGGTTCTCAGAGTTGCTGTAATGACTTTTGAACTCTGTTAAACTAAACAGACTATTTCTGAACAGCTTCATCAGTCTTTGTTGTTTCGGTACCTTAAATGAGTGCAGAATGATACCAATCTCAATCATTGAAGACAATTAGTAGTTAATTTATAAACTTTAGAAACTGAAACAAATATTGCAGCTCATATTCCAAAAATATAAATATTATTCTAATGATTAAAAGAAAATCTATGCGCAACATATGTTTTTTTAATTTTTGGGAGCGATTCATTAGAAAACAGTAATGCTCAATACACACCTAGCTTGGGTGTTTTACGAGGAATTAAACTGTAATTATGTCTATAACTGTACTTTCAGAGAGTGTTGACAGTGTATTTGTGGATTTAGCAGGGGTTAAAACAGTTTGGAGCGCTGTTTCCACAAGTTTCATTGGGTGTGGACCTGATTCTATTATAGTGCAAATAAAAAAAATACAATGAAAGAACGTAGAAGAATATTACATAATTTTTATTTGCATAAAATTCCATTATCATTTATTAAAAAAATGTATTCAGCATTTTCCTACTGAAATGATTGACACAGAAAATGACATGCTTGTTTATCACACTCACAGTGATGAAATCTAATAGCATGAAATCCTTTTGGTAAGGGCTTAAATAACTTTTGAATAACTCATTCAGTTGCTGTGCATTGTGGCATTTCCGGCTAATAACATTCAGAGAACTGGAATAAGGGAGAGGTCTGGTTCTGACATCATGTTCTCTTCTGTGAAAATATGAGTGCGAAGAGATAAGGAGGGGGTGTGGGAATGCATAGGGGTATTTGGTGTGTTCTTTTAGTTTCTACAGAAGTCTAAACCTTAGTGACCCCATGCAAGATCAACCAGCGACATAGTACCACAAACTACACAAAAAGTAATTACAATGTTACATAATCATCATAATTAGTCTAATAAAGATTCAATTGATTAATGGTTCTTCAACTCGGAGGTTTAGAGGTTTCTGTGGTTTGTCCCATTCAGGAAAAGGCACTTAAATGTTTTGTTTTCTTTCCTAACAGTGTACTGCTCAGTTCTCTTACGAGAGGTTCTCTCGTATTGCGTAAGCTAGCTTACGCTACGGGAAAGATTAATCTTTTCTGAGATATTGAAGCCAAAAAATTATCCTTAATTTTTGTATCCATTGTCAACGCAGTGCGGCAGCTGCAGACCTTGAGCGGGCTAGCTAGCGAGCTCATAGGTTGCTCTGTGGCAACTGCTGCAGCCTATAGACGAGCTTGGGCGAACTCACATCCAATGAGAGGCGTCCGCGCGCTCACTGCATCAAAGCCCGCCAAAATGGGCGTGACTAGAGTGCATATAAGCGTAGTTTGTAGGCTGGAACCCTGATTTTCATCTCTTCAGCGAAGCTCTTCGCATCGCTGACCTGGAAGCCGCGTCGCCGTTCGAGGGGCATCAAGCAAGCGTGGACAGCGCTAGAAGAAGCCGGCCGTCTCAGCCACCTTCAGCCATCCTGCGAAGCTACGCCATCCGACGACGTATCCTTTTATTCAGCAAGCTAGTTCTCACTGAACTATTCACAAAAGAGTACGAGCGTCTTTTTCAAGATGCCTCGCTCCACTTGCGCCTCATGTCGCGCTCTTCTCAGCACAGGAGACCGCCACATCATCTGGCGCTCTCTGCCTGGGACTGGGGCACGCAGAGCTCGCCCTCACTGAGGGCGGATGCGATTTCTGCGAGGAGCTACCGATGTCGACCCTGCGGGCTCGACTCGAGCGCTCAAAGCAGAAACCGCCGCCGCCTTACCTTCAGCCGCGCAGGAAGAAGCGCCGCTCACAAAGGCTGCCGGAAACTGTGGTTGAAGCGACTGCCTCGCCGGAGCCTCTCCCTCGAAGCATCGCTTCACCCTCCCCGCCCCGGGACACGCAGTTGCCGCCGAGCGGCCGCGACTGCTGCCATCTCGGATGACGAGGCGGAGGATAAGGGCCGCTGTTCCATCATGGCTTCGACAGCGAGGAGTGGTCAGGCTCCCAAGCCTCCTCCTCGCCCAGGAATCCAGCAGGACCCGCGCCGAGTCGAAGGGAGTTAACACGCTCCTCACACAGGCCGCCGACCGCCTCGGGCTCGAGTGGTCACCGCCCCTGAGCAGGCACCCAACAGACTTGGCGGCTGCTTTCTTCAAAGCCATCGCTGCTCTACACCCGCGCCCGGCCGCCCCTTCCTGCCGGAATTACATACGGAGCTTGCAAAGTCGTGGAACGCTCCTTTTCAGCCAGGACCCGCTTCCACGTCTCCACCTCTCTCGGCCGGTGGACGGCGCCACTGAGAGAGGCTACTCCTCCATCCCCCGGTCGAGGTCTCGGTAGCAGCACACCTTTGTCCGCCCTCGCGAGATGGCGTTCCAAGCCTGTGCTCCCGCCTAAGGCCTGCAGAGCGACTTCCGCCTATGTTGGCCGCACCTATTCCGACGCCGCCAAGCCGCATCTGCTCTGCACTCAATGGCCGCTTTACAGATCCTACAAGCAGACCTTCTTCGAGTGGGATGAGAAAGGCAGGCACCCAGAGGCTGTTACTGATCTACGGCGCGACAGACCTCGCCCTTCAGGCTACCAAAGCTGCAGCCCAAGCTCTAGGGAAGTGCATGGCCTCGCTGACTGTGACCGAGAGACACTTATGGCTAACACTAGCCGACATGGGAGAAGCAGAGTGCTCCACGTTCCTCAACGCACCGCTCTCTCCGACCGGTCTCTTCGGCTCCGCGGTGAGTGGCATTGTTGACCGCCTCAGAAGTCCAGAAAGCCACCCAAGCTATGAACCTCTTCCTGCCGCGTCGCGCTAGCTCCTCTGCAGGCCGCTCACGTGATCAGCCTCCTGCACGAGCCTCTTCACAGCGCCCAGTTCAACAAACTCAGACTTCTCAGTGTCGACAGGGCGGCCGCCTCGATCAGCGCTCAGACAGCCGCCGCAGACCGCCGCCCCCCCGCGGGCCTCGATTTAAGGTAACGCTAAAACCAGAGCAACCGAAGTCTTCCTAACTTTGTTGAACAAACGACGGCTCAGTCCCGCCGCGGCCGGACCACCGTCAAAGCTTTGCCCCCTGTCAGTCCCCTTCTCTCAGGCTACTACATTGGTGAATTTAGCAGCCAACAAGCCGGTGACACTGCCTGCTTGCCTGCACTCAAACGCCGTTTTCACGGCGACCCAAATAAATCTTGTAAAGAGCAAACATGTCTTATGTGTAGAAAATGTGCCCACAATCCAGTGTTCACTTCTGCACACAAGCACTGCATGTCTCGTGTCCCCACCAGAGCACGCTCACATAAAGCGGTTACGAACCGCTCGAGCATCAGAGTCAATGAAGGCGCCCACAAATGCCTGCGCGCGCCCATTCTCTGCCCGCTCTGTTACACGGCCAGCAAACATTCCTCTGTGTGTTCGTCCCGTGCCCATGACTATGCTTGCGCATCACGTAACAGATGTGACTCTTTCCCCATTCATTCCAATCGGGAAGTCACTCACAAAACAGCCTGTTCATGCTGTCTGCGAGCAATCATGCATGAACACACTAAACGCGCCACACATTTTGTTCAGCTCTGTGTGCGGCAATCAGAGCGAATTGGCCATTCACCCTCTAGCGTTACGCTTCAAAGCGTGGAAGCTATTCCAGGGATATCCAAGTGGGTGTTAAGCACAATACAACAGGGCTATTTGCTACAGTTCGATCGCCGCCTCCTCGCTTCAGAGCTGCTCGAAACCACTGTGAACACGGAAGCAGCGTGCATGCTTCGCTCAGAAATAGCAAGCCTTCTGTGCAAAGGGCCATAGAAAAAGTGCCACCCTCTCTGAGCTGAGTGGGGCTTTACAGCCGTTATTTTCTTGTTCCCAAGAAAGACGGCGGCCTCAGACCCATAGATCTCAGGGTTTTGAACAAGGTGCTTGCAAAAAGACCGCTCAAAATGCTTACAATCAGGAAACTCCTCGTGCATGTGCGCTAGGGGACTGGTTTATTTCTCTCGATCTGAAAGATGCATACTTTCAGATTCAGATAAATCCCGTCACAGGCCATTCTTGAGATTCGCCTCGACGGCCAGGTTTATCAATACACCGTCCTTCCGCTCGGCCTGTCCTTAGCACCCCGTACTTTCACGAAGTGCATGGATGCGGCGCTAGCACCCCTGCGGAGTCAGGGTTTGCGAATTCTGAACTATTTGGACGACTGGCTGATTATGGCTCAGTCACATATGGACTTCTGTTTCACAGAGCAGTTCTCCTCAGCCATCTGAACAGTTTGGGTCTTGCAGTCAATTGGACCAAGAGCTCACTACAGCCCAGTCAGACCATTTCCTTCCTGGGAATAGAACTAGACTCCGTGGCAATGACGGCTCGCTTATCTACACAGCGCGCTCACCGTGTTCAGCGACTAGCCGCATCTTTTCAGATGAACAGCCTCACGCCTCTGAAGAAATTCCAGAGAGTGCTAGGTTACATGGCCTCAGCCGCAGCAGTACATCAGCTGGGTTTACTGCACATGCGCTCGCTTCAGCATTGGCTAAACACCGCGCCTCGCCGGGCTTGGGCCACAGGCCGCCAGCCCATCAAGGTGACTCAGACCTGTATATCAGCTCTGCAGCCCTGGACAGTGGCCGAATGGTATCAGCGGGAGTGACAATGGGAGCTGTATCTCGCCGAAAGTCGTCTCGACAGACGCGTCCAACACGGGTTGGGGCGCGGTCCGCGAGGGCTCTCCGGTTTTCGGCCTATGGTCAGTTCAGGAAAAGCTCCTTCACATAAATTGTCTGGAAATGATAGCGGTCGAGTACGCGCTCCTGCGCTTTCTCCCGGTCATTCAGGGTCACCACGCCCTGGTCCGCTCGGACAACAGATCTGTGGTATCCTACCTAAACCGTCAGGGCGGTGTCAGATCCAGGAACCTCTTCCATCTGACTAAACGCATACTGAGTTGGTCCCAGTGCCACCTGCGCTCGCTGAGGGTGACGCGACGTGCCAGGCCACCTGAACGATGGCCCGGACAGACTGTCCAGAGACAATATTCCCCAGGGAATGGTCCCTGCACGCTCAAACAGTCCAGACGTTATGGCACCTATTCGGCAGAGCAGAGATAGACCTCTTTGCGCCCAAAGAGAACTCTCACTGCCCAATATTTTTCTCGAAGCGAGGACGGCTGGCCCAGGACTGGCCAAGACGCCCGCTTACGCCTTCCCTCCCGCCTCGCTATTGCCACAGGTAATGCAGAGGATCAGGAAACGCGTCACTCGGTGCTCCTCATAGCCCCGCGTTGGGAGAATCAGACATGGTTCCCGGAGCTTACGCAGCTGTCACTGACAGCCGTGGCCCATCCCAGTGAGAGCAGATCTCCTCTCTCAAGCTCACGGCACAATCTGGCATCCCCACCCAGAGCGCTGGGCTGCATGCGTGGGTGATCAACGACTACCCGTCGCTCTGCCAGAAGGAGTAATAAACACCATCATACACGCTAGAGCCCCTTCCACAAGAAGACTCTATGCGTCAAAATGGTCTGTGTTCTCAAAATGGTGCACCGACAGAGACCTGGACCCGCGGACATGTGGGGTGTTGTCGCTGCTCGTATTTCTACAAGAGCTGCTGGATAAGGGCAGATCCCCATCCACGCTCAAAGTGTATGTGGCGGCCGCTGCGGCGTTCGCTGAACCCCTGCACGGCCAGTCATGGGGTAAAAACGGGCTGGTCATCCGCTTCCTCAGGGAGCTAGAAGGATGAACCCCCGCTCCCCATCGGTTCCTATCTGGGATCTTTCTATAGTTCTCGAAACTATGAAAGCCCCCTTTCGAACCACTTCAATCCGTGGATTTGAAATACCTTTCACTCAAAACCGCTTTTCTGACTGCCCTGTCATCAGTCAAACGTGTGGGAGACCTTCACGCGCTGTCTGTCAGCGCTGCGTGTCTTGAGTTTGGACCAAGTGACTCCAAGGTCATTTTAAAGCCTAGACACGGCTATGTTCCCAAGGTGATCGGTACTCCTTTCAGAGCACAGGTCATTTCCCTATCGGCGCTGCCAGCACCGATAGCTTGACGCGACACCAATCTCCTTTGCCCGGTCAGAGCACTGAGATTGTATACTGTGTGCTCCGCCGCTTTCAGACGCTCTGAGCAGCTTTTCGTTTCGTTCGGAGGGCGCACCAAAGGTCTCGCCGCCTCGAAACAGACACTATCTAGATGGATAGTGGACGCTATTGCTGCTGCAATAGCGTCCACTAAAAAAAAGACCTGCCATGCCCGTTGGGCATTAGGGCTCACTCCACTAGAGGCATGGCATCCTCGTGGGCATGGTCCAGCGGGATTTCCATTCACGACATATGTGTGGCAGCGGGATGGACTTCCCCCTCCACCTTTGTCAGATTTTACAATATGGAAGTGCCCGCTCTGCAGGCAAAACTACTAGCGGTTTAATACGCTACAGCTCCCCTGGTGAGCTGCACTGATGGGACACATTCCACACAGACCGGCACCCTTCCCACTATGTGCTTATGTATTACACAATCAATGACCCGCATTCTTGCCGGCCAAATATTATTTCCCCACTCATAAGGGCTCCCCCTGGTCCCCCCTTAATTCCCTGGGGCTCATACAGTGGATGCTTGGCGCGCATGGCGTTGACAATGGGTTCCCGTAGCGTAAGCTAGCTTATGCAATACGAGAGAACCTCTCGTAAGAGAACGTATCGGTTACCTAACGTAACCTCGGTTCTCTCTAGATGAGGGAACGAGTATTGCGTAACGCCGTGCTTTCGCGCCACGGCGACTTTTACGCTTCAGTCAATGAAAACCAGGGTTCCAGCCTAAGAACTACGCTTATACGCACTCTAGTCACGCCCATTTTGGCGGGCTTTTATGCAGTGAGCGCGCGGACGCCTCTCATTGGATGCGAGTTCGCCCAAGCTCATCTATAGGCTGCAGCAGTTGCCACAGAGCAACCTATGAGCTTGCTAGCTAGCCCGCTCAAGGTCTGCAGCTGCCGCACTGCGTTGACAATGGATACAAAAATTAAGGATAATTTTTTGGCTTCAATATCTCAGAAAAGATCTTTCCCGTAGCGTAAGCTAGCTTACGCAATACTCGTTCCCTCATCTAGAGAGAACCGAGGTTACGTTAGGTAACCGATACGGCTTTAGAGTTGTTTGGTTTCTAATGTTTTTCTTCTCTGTGTTGCCGTGTTCTTAGATTGAATTGACCTCTATCAGTGAGGTCACACCTTCAGCTTTAAAGCTCTGTCTGTCAAATTAACTGTAAAGTCTAAGGGTCTCAGTAAACTAGGACTAATGTGTCAATTACCCAACAATGGGACATTTTCCTTTGCTGATATATTTGCGAAGACATTTTATTTATTTTTTTCATTTTAAATGATCTCTTGGAGTAGGTGTATGATGAAGTAAAGTATCATTTTTCTGTAATATCATTGTATCCTCTTGAATTTGTCTATTTTGGTTTGTCAGATGGGATTTGATGTTCATTCAGAGCTTCATTATTATACAGGATTGATATAAATATAATTACTGCCTATATATATATATATATATATCTCGTGTCCTCTGTGGAGACTGCAGGCAGGGCCGGACTGGCCATAGGAAGCACCGGGTGTTCCTAGAATTTGAATTTGATAGAATTTGTTCCCAACCAGAAGATGTTAAAGAGGCAACAATGGTAATTTTTAAAGCCCTCTGACCTGGAGGTTATAGCAAGAGATTTCTGAGGGGTATTAAAGCAGAGGTTTGTAGGGAGTTTTAATGTAGACAGTAATTATATTAATATCCCAAAGTTTATGAATAAGGGTACTTCTTTGATTCCATTATTAGTTTATTTTCACCAGTGGCTGGGAAATTGAATTCTGTTTTGAAGACCCATTTTCAGCAGTCACAGGACAGACACAACGTTTTGAGACCCTTTAAGGTGAAAGCAGTATTTAGAAGAAAAAAAATTAAGATATGTTAGTGCATGCTAAATTTATACAACATTCTGCTTATAAACCTAAGTATCTATCGTGGCATCTTTATTTTAAATCCAGAAATTTTGTTTTTAATACATTTTCCTACTTGGGGAGTCCCATTTTACAAATGTTTACATTACTAAGTTGCAATGTAATTTATGTTATAGAGTGTACAACGTGTGTGAAATATAGGTGAAACAAAACATACACTAAAAAAAATCCTGTTGTTTTTACCAAAGTAAAAAATCTGGCAGCTCTGTTTGCCAGAATAATTATGTAAAAAATACAGTTAAAATGTAAACCACTTTAGAGAACAATCTGTACATTTTACAGTTTAAAAATAAATAAATAAATTCTGTAAAATTTACAGTACAAAATAAATCATAAACATGCCTTCTGAAACTGATCTGTTGTTTACTTTATAAGATATATTGTTAATCACCGTAATAACTACAGAAGGGCTCATGATGACATGCAGTTCATCAGAAGTAGCTCTTCCAGGATCATTGGCCAATAAATTTGTAGAGACAGTGCTCAATGTCACTCACACAAACACTAAACACCACCATGGTAACACATGTGAGATTTAAATAATGCAGTAAACATTAACTAAATTACATCAAATATAACACAGAACACCCCAGTGTACATAACTGATATTAAAAATATGTTGAAACATAACTATTCCCATAAAATATAATGAAATGTAATGGGTCACGCAGGGAATTGTGGGAATGCCTGATTACTGTTTTTATGGTAATTTTAACAATAATTTACTGTAAAAAGTACATGTACTCTCTTGTTCTTTTTACCATTATTTATACAGGAAAATCTTACTTTTCACATTTAAATAATTTAATTCTAATTTTTAAACAACTACTGTATTGTCTTTTAAAATATATTAAAAAAATGTACTGTATATTTTACAGTTAATATTTGTTAATCAATTAACATTTTATTTCTGTAGCTTTTTTACAGTATTTTACTCTGAAATTTACTGACATTTTTTAAAGTGTACCCTAACAGTTAATTTAAAACAACATTTATATCAGATGGGTTGCCAGGAGCTGGACACAAAATTATATTCTCATTTTAGAGAACATTCAGTTGGAAACATTAAGATTTAGAAAGTAATCGATTGTGGTTAACCCAACAGTGAAAAAAGAAGCAGGTGTAATGGGTTAAAAAATTAAGAACAATAAAACGGACAGACGGACAGACAGATAGATGATAGTAGATAGCTAGATAGATAGATAGATAGATAGATAGATAGATAGATAGATAGACAGATAGATAGATAGATAGATAGATAGATAGATAGATAGATAGATAGATAGATAGATAGATGAATCAGACAGATAGATAGATAGATAGATAGATAGATAGATAGATAGATAGATAGATAGATAGATAGATAGATAGATAGATAGATAGATAGATAGATAGATCTCTTTTGTGAAAAGTTGACAGATGTCTGTTTCATAAACTTTGTAACTATTTAATTGACCTTAAATTAAGAACTGAAGGAATAAAAGTACTTCATTAGCAAGTAACACAATGGAATTGATGTTCAGACAGTGTAATTAGTAAAGTAATCCTATTACAGTCTAGGAAAAAAAAAATAATAATTTGGTAATTAGTAACTGATTGGCCAACTTTATTTTGGACCTGGTTAGTCGAGACTAGTAGTTTGTTTTATTGTACACTGATGCCCTCTAATGGACTTCACTCTATTTCAGGGTTGCGAAAACAAAACAATAATAGCTGAAAATGGATCATTTAAAGAGTAATTTACTTTAAGATATTATTTCAATAATAATTTAAACAACATAGTGTATTGTTTATTACTGTTAGGTTCTCTCAGGGAAAAAAACAGGCTACGCTGCACTGTGCATCCCGGAAATACCTCAACGAACAGATCAGGTCAGCTGACTATCTGTCTTTTAGAAACACAACCTGTCACATGACAAGTGTTTTCACGGTTTCAGCACTTACTGGTGTTATCTAATGTATAGACCCGTCAGTCCGACGTACAGCACTAAAACACGACAAACTGCGCCGCAGCATGGCTCAGATTTATAATCTGCAGTTTTCTTTCCTATTAGTTCTTCTGTGTCATACTGTAGATCAGGTGAATGGAGTTTGGCCACTGCCTCAACAGATAGATGTGTCCGCAGACAGATACAGTTTGAGTCCACAGTTATTCTCTTTTACTTATGGAAAGTTCTCGGCTGCTCAGAGTGGATGCTCTGTCCTGGATGCTGCTTTCAAAAGATACTTCTCCATCATATTTCCTGACTTCACGGATGGATCAGGTAGGTTAAACCTTAAGTAAGTTTATGCTTGAGAATGAATGAAACTGCTTCCGTGTTGTACTAGGTAGGATGATATTGTAGAAGTTGACATTATTTATCCTGCATAATAATAAATGACATAAATGCCAGATATTATTAAAATGTCTATAATTACACATGGAAATTATTTGCGTATTATAATGTAATAAATAAAAGGGGGGCGTTCACAAAATTGTCTTTGTACACATACATCAGATTGTCTTTGAGCGCTGCCTAGCGTTTGCGCCATGAACGCGTGTTTGTGTTCGTCTGCGCTCATTTAGTTGTTTTTCTGTCAACATGCGCTGTTTTTACGCGCTTTAGACGTCATATGATTAAAGGGATAGTTCACCCAAAAACTGAAAATTCTCTCTTAATTTATTCACCCTCATGTGTAAGGGCTGTTTGAAAGTTGAGATTGATAGTAAAAAAGACTAAATATTGATCTGTTTCTCACCCACACCTATCATATTACTTCTGAAGACATGGATTAAACCACTGGAATCGTATGGATTACTTTTATGCTGCCTTTGTGCGTTTCTTTAAGCTACAAGGCATTGTGAGGACATACAGATATTAAATATTCTTCTAAAAATATTAGTTTGTGTCCAGCAGAAGAAAGAAAGTCATTCACATCTGGGATGGTATGAGTGAGTACACGATGAGAGAATTTTCATTCTTGGTTGAACTATTCCTTTAAAAAGATTGTCAACTTTACAAAGCGCTATACAAGACACCATATAACAGTTTTGTTATATGTGCTTCATCTAGCTTTTTTTAGCGCAAGAACGGCTAGACAAAGCACATCAAATAGAACAGAACGCAGGTGTCTCGAAATGCGGTTTTAAATGTTGACGTCTTTTTTAACCTAACTCGGCTTCTTAAAAAAGCTTCACTCCTGCACAAGATCTGAAAATACGAGGCAGTGTGCAACAGTCATAGACGTCCATCTAGCACTTGTTTACATTGTATAAAAACAGTTGAAAAACAGAACAGATGGTAGCTAAAACGCATTTGGTGTGATGGCCCATGATTGGTGTCTCGAAGTCCCTGTGACGCACTCTGTGTTTAGCTGTGTTGAACCCAGGTGCATGTTCTGCGTGAACGCCCCTTATAGTTCTTCTACAGTAACAACAGCATAAAGGGTGGCCCAAAAATAAAAAAAAACAGGCCACATGGCGATAGAGAATCGCAGACGTTTGCTGCCATTGAAAACTTAGCTAAACAATTAACTTATTTGTTGCAATTCTTTGCTCACAGTGACATCAAAGTGAATTCATTTTGTTGTTTCCATTTAGTTAAAACAGTTAATGGTCTGAATTTGAGAAGTTTTTGATTATTTCTGTGTGAAAGTAATGTGGGTGTATCTATGATCAAATGACATTTTAATATTAAATAATGTGTATTGATATTTGATGTTTATTTGGACAGCATCAGGGCTTCCTCACCAAATCTGGTCAGAACCAAAACCCTTTGGTGTTTCAGTAAGTGTCAAAACCAAAGGATGTGACGGCTACCCGGATGAAGATTCAAATGAGAGCTGTGAGTATTTCCTGTTAAATATTGGGTTACTGTTAAATTCGACATGAAATCGGAATTGACCATATTCACTCTCTAATAATCTTTTGGTCTTACGCACACAGTTCATTAGTGCAAGTTTTTCCAAATTCAAACATTTTAAAATTGTCTTTGTAACCTTTCATCAAAATAAGTTATAATTTGCATAAATGCCCACTTTTCGTTAGCCAATTAAATGCTGATGAATAAAATCAAGTCCCATTCACATTAAAGAAGTAAAAGCTGAGTTTTGTGTTGAATTCATTACCTTTGACCTCTAGTTATGCCAGAGGATGCCCACTGAAATAGAGGGTATACTAGTTCCACTATGTTTTCCAAATACAGCACATCAGATCATGTTAAAATCAAGTCTTTTTTGTTGTTATTGTTATTGCAGATAACCTGAGTGTGTCTGAAGGCCAAGCTGTGCTGACATCAGTGTCAGTATGGGGCGCCTTGAGAGGTATGACAATCAACAATCTCACAGTCACTGTGAAAGCCCAAATCACTAACCAAATATTTGTCTATTTTCAACCTGAATTTCAGGTCTGGAGTCCCTCAGTCAACTAGTGTACCAGGATGATTATGGCGCTGTAAGTATTGTTTGAAATCAGTTGTAGCATATTTCTAGAGTGCAGTGTTCAATATCAGTTTACTCTGACTTCTTCTGCAGTACTTTATCAATAAGACAGAAATTGTGGACTTCCCTCGTTTTGCATTCAGAGGGCTTTTACTGGACACTTCAAGGCATTATTTACCTCTGCATGCCATTTTGAAGAACCTGGTAAGTTGTTACTAAGTAATAATGATTAATTAATGAAAAATACATTACAGTTTATGTCAGAAGTTTACATATACTTAAGGTTGAAGTCATTAAAACTAATGACTTAAGTATTTAAAAATGTTAACCACTCCACAGATTTCATATTAGCAAACTATATTTTTCACAATTCCAGTAGGTCAGAAGTTTACATACACTAAGATAACTGTGTCTTTTAGCAGCTTGGAAAATTATGTCAAGCCTTTAGCCAATTAGCTTCTGATAGCCTTATTGAATTCATGGGAAAATGAAAAGAAATCAGCCAAAACCTCAGAAAAAAAGTCTGGTTCATCCTTGGGGCCAATTTTCAAACAACTGAAAGTACCATGTTCATCTGTACAAACAATAGTATGCAAGTATAAACACCATGGGAACACACAGCCATCATACTGCTCAGAAAGGAGACACATTCTGTCTCCTAGAGATGAACATAATTTGGTGTGAAAAGTGCAAATCAATCCCAGAACAACAGCAAAGGACCTTGTGAAGATGCTTGAAAAATCAGGTAGACAAGTATCTATATCCACAGTAAAACGAGTCCTATATTGACATAACATGAAAGTCTACTCGGCAAGGAAGAAGCCAATGCTCCAAAACAGCCATAGAAAAGCCAGACTACAGTTTGCAAATGCACAAGGGGACAAAGATCTTACTTTTTGGAGAAATGTCCTCTAGAAATTGAACTGTTGAAATCATGTGCGAGCAAGGACATCTACAAACCTGACTCAGTTACAGCAGTTCTGTCTGAAGGAATGGGACAAATTTCCAGCAACTTATTGTGAGAAGCTTGTAGAAGGCTCCCCAAAACGTCTTCCCCAAGTTAAACAATTTAAAAGCAAAGCTCCAAATACCAACAAAGTGTATGTAAACTTCTGACCCACTGGGAATGTGATGAAATAAATAAAAGCTGAAATAAATAATGCTCTCTACTATTATTCTGACATTTCACATTCTTAAAATAAAGTAGTGATCTTTACTGACCTAAGACAATTGAATGTTTTGTATGATTATAGGTCAGGAATTATGAGTTTAAATATATTTGGCTAAGGTGTATGTAAACCTCTGACTTCAACTGTATATGAAATAATAATACTAAGCTATCTTCGTGTCTTTTTGTGTGGAGGATGCCATGGCCTACAGTAAGTTCAATGTCTTTCACTGGCACATCGTGGATGACCCCTCTTTTCCATATCAAAGTCGCACATTTCCTGACCTCAGCAATAAGGTAAAAATTTTAATCATTCACTGCTGTAAATTCACATTTATTCAAATTAAATTTGTAATGGTAATGGGAGAATTTCACTCCAAAATCAAAGAAAAAATTATAGTTTGCATAAAGAAAAAATTAGACCTACTGTATTTTAAGGACAATTAAGATTGGGACATTATTTTCATTACAAGTAAACATATTTTCTTTCCAAATTCCCATTACTGTAATACAAAAATAGATGATTCTCATTTCTGCATTATTAATTATGGAAGCCCTGAATTGCACTTTGAAAAAATAATTTAACTAGGTGAAAAAAGTGTCTTCCTTAGCCTGTCCTACTTTTTTTTCTGAAATAATTTTTCTATCTGAAATTTGTTCTCACAGAATTTATTTTCTCTCAGAAAATTTTTATTCTCAGAAATTATCTTTCTCAAATTTTTTTTTCTTCTTTCCTGATTTGTTTTCTCTCCTCAAGAGGCTTGCTAGCTAACAATTAGCATATGGTACCAACCTGTTTTCACACTTGACAATAAATGCCAAATGAAACATACAGTATGTACATATTGTTTAATCGTGGTATTTTATGTTTTAGAGGACATTTTTACATTTACATTTATGCATTTGGCAGACGCTTTTATCCAAAGCGACTTACAGTGCATTTATTACAGGGACAATCCCCCCGGAGCAACCTGGATTTTAGTGCCTTGCTCAAGGACACAATGGTGGTGGCTGTGGGGACTGAACCAGCGACCTTCTGATTAACAGTTATGTGCGTTAGCCCACTACACCACCACCACTCCTTAGAGGAATGTCTCACATTATAGACATATTTATTAAGATTTGCAAAACATTCTTGTTATTGTATAATATTTTAACTATAAATCTCTAAATCAACAGATAAACATTCTGTCACCTTGTAAGCATAAGATTTAAGTAATACTGATTGTGGCACCTGGTGGCCAAGGTTGGTACCACATGCTAATTGTTAGATAGCAAGAAACAACACTTTTCTCATGTTGCCTCTTGAGGAAAAACATTTCAGAGAGAAAAAAAAACTAATTTCAGAGAGAGAGAAAAAATTTAGGACATTGCCTCAGGAAGGCACTAAGACTAAGTACTTAAATATGTCCCGAAAGCTGGTCAGATGGCGTCACGTTGAAATTGTTCCAGATGGTTAATTTAACATCTATATAAGTTGTAAATTATTCATACAGTGGGTAAGAGTATGTCTGAAATGTCCACATATTGTGCTGAAACCTGCTAAAACTGTGAAGAGTGTGGTAAGAGACCGTCTCAAAAGTTCAACACATTGTGCTAAAACGGTTGATATTTTATTGAAAAACAGAAGGTTAAATGTTCAATAAGATGCACAAAATTACACAGATCCAACAATATATGAATACAATCACTGATTCATTAAGACAAAAAGTACATGTGAAGGAAAACAATACATTATTAAAATAAAAAAAACATATAAACCAACACAGAATATACATAAATAAGGTAAATAATCGGAATTGTTTTTAAAATATTTTTTTAAGTCATGGGTCAGGAAAGATCTCAGCATATAAGAAAGTATATACACTTTTATTAATAATAACTCAAATTATGTTGGTGGGTATGCAAAAGACTTGGTGACTTTTCCTCCACTTGCTATCTGTAAAAAATAAATAAATAAATACAAAATCTGGACTTCACTTGAAAAGTTTAAGTGGACATGAAAAAAAGCGAAACTAGTTTTGTTCAGGTCAAAAATGACCTGCCATAGGAAATGAATGGGAGAGACAACAACACAGAGCAATTTTTTTTTTTGTTCAAAATGCAGAACACAATCACACATAAATGCAGAAGTGAGACTATAAAACAATGCAAAAAACCGCACGCACACATACAGGTTTGTTTGATTATACTTGTGATCTCTCATTGACTTCCATTGATTTCATAACAGATTTATGATATTTTCTTTTTCCCAACTTAGCCTTTAACCTAAACCTAACCATCACACAAACATGTGCGCATCCCGAGATTTTAAGATCAACATCATCTGACCCATTTAGGGGCCTTTTTTATTTACTTATGAGGATATTTTGACCCTCACAAGTGTAGACAAAGCTGTCCCCACAGACCAAAACATACCACACTGGTCTGACCCCATGTGTAACAAAGTTTATGCTAGAATTTTGACTTTTGAAATAAATGACATGTAACAAAATAATCACTCTGTCTTTGTTACACAGTCAGATTTGACTGTGGCATCATGGTCTGGTTTGACAGCATATTGGAGGCAACATCTGACACTTCAACACAAGTGGTTTAAAAGAAATGCTACAATTTCAAAAAAAGTTTTTTTATAAAGTCTAAATATATATCAAATGCATAACTTTTGATAACATCTAGAAATGAAGTTTGCTACAACATTGGCAATATATGCTAGAGATCAGCCAATGCATGGAGAACTGTCGCCATCTATTGGCCATTGTTGTAATTTCATGTAATTGTTATTTTTATATATATATATCTGAATAAAAAAATATTGTGATAAACAGCAGCAATTAACTAAAAAAAGTCCCATTAAGGTGTAGCTCAAGTGAATCAGTGAATCATTTATGTGCACCCTCAATAACATCAGATGGGGCTTAAATGACACACATTCACAGATTGAAGGGTTTGTCAAAAAATGATTATTTATGAAAACATTTAAACCAAAATCAAAGACAAAAGTTAAGATTAAGGTCACATTTTCACACAGATTTTGTATTTTTTCCTTTGCCTCACATGAAAAAAAAACAGTAAGAACAGTAAATAGATTGCTCAAATCAAGATTTCACCAGCAAAACCAAAAGTCACGAGAGTCCTTGATTTATTAATGTCTTAGTTCATTATTTTTTTCAAACTCTGCCTTTCGTGGTCAATTCAAACCAAAAGAAAAACAAATGGAAAACCAACCAAAGAAAAATAAATATTCCAAAAACTATATATAGTTGGGTGTGTGCACGTGTAATGGGCGTGTATGGATGTGTGTGTGTGTGTGTGTGTTTGTTTGGCCGCGTGAAGCAGTCGGTGTAGCGGCCGCAAAACCAGGGCCGGGGAAAGGTTTGGAGATTTGGCGTGAGGTTAAAAGATGATGGACATCAAGAATAGTACCTGAGGCATGCGAAGCAGGCTGGATAGTGTATTATTTCCGGGGAAACTGAACTTCCATATATATATATATATATATATATATATATATATATATATATTTTTTTTATTGACAAGTTTTGACTTGTCTGGCACCCGAACAATTGAAATTAATTTACATGAATTAAAACCCAAATTTGATTTGGGGCAGCCACCGTTACAAACTAATAAATTTGCATGAATCATCTGAAAGAACCAATCCACTAAAATCAGCAGTTCCTAACGCTAAATATAAAGTAATCGTTTAGTTAAACCGGTTCACTTATATAAACTGTCTAGAAGAACTGATTTATCTAAATTATTAGTTTTTTCCCAGCGCTACATGATAGAGATGATGGTTTTGGTGAGCGTGTTTGATTACTCCCTCTACCCCATTTTGTGACTCTACAGTGCTTCCTGTCGAAAAAATGAGCTTGTTACTGGAAAATCTACTCTATTGTGAACTTAGCTGAGCTACTTTGACGCTACTCAACAGTTTAGTTAAGTTTGTATATGCAATAGTGTGGTGGAGTGGTGGTGGCGTAGTGGCTAAAACACAGGGTTGTTAATCAGAAGGTCGCTGGTTCGAACCCCACGGCCACCACCATTGTGCCCTTGAGCAAGGCACTTAACTCCAGGTTGTTCTGGGGAGATTGTCCCTGTAATAATTGCACTGTAAGTCGCTTTGGATAAAAGCGTCTGCCAAATGCATAAATGTAAATGCAATACTGATGTTCTTTTTGTTTGTCTTAGGGAGCCTTTCACCCATTTACTCATATATACACCCAGTCAGATGTGATGAGAGTGATTGAACACGCTAGAATGAGGGGCATTAGAGTCGTACCTGAGTTTGACTCACCTGGACACACTCAGTCATGGGGAAGAGGTTGGTTTCTCTTGTATGAAACCAAGAGGCATTCATCTTTTGTCCTATTATATCCTTACATGTGCACATATGTTCAAATAAGAGTTTTAAAAAAGAGAGAATAATGATGTGGGTTGTCTTCTTCTGTCTTTTCCTGATTCTCAGGACAGCCAGACCTGTTGACACCTTGTTACAAGGGAAGTGTCCCCTCTGGGTTGTTTGGACCTGTCAATCCAACCCTAGACACCACTTATAAGTTCATGGAGCGCCTCTTCAAAGAGGTGAAATCTGTATTTCCTGACTCTTACGTTCACATAGGAGGGGATGAAGTCCGTTTTAGCTGCTGGTAAGCATATTGACTCATAATGTCATATGGTGTTTCATTTGAGCATGATGGAAATGGGTCTTTCTGTTTTGTTATATTTTAATAGGCAATCGAATCCTGATGTGAAAAAGTTTATGGAAAAGATGGGCTTTGGGAAGGATTTTACCAAACTGGAATCATTCTATATGGAGAGGTGGGTCAAATCATTAAAGTGTAAAAGAAAGCTAAAGTAAATAGCTCGAATTGCAATTATGATTGTGGCAAATGAGGGTACAATAGGTGAAAAAATTTATTCACAGATGCATTGTAGTTCTTTCTTAAGATTCTGCATCAATCCAAAAAAAATCCTTTTTAGAATTAAGTTAATTACAAGCATCCACAGGACAAAATATTACAATAAAGGGATAGTTCACCCAAAGATGAAAAATCTCTCATCATTTACTCACCCTCATGCCATCACAGAAGTGTATGACTTTCTTCAGCAGAACACAAACAAACATTTTTTAGAAGAATATTTCAGCTCTGTAGGTCCATACAGTGCAAGTGAATAATGATCAGAATTTTGAAGCTCCAATAAGCACATAACGGCAGCATTAAAGTAATCCATAAGACTCCAGTGGTTTAATCCATGACTTCAGAAGTGATATGATAAGTGTGGGTGAGAAACAGTTCAATATTTAATTTAAGTTTTTTACTGTAAATCTCCTCTTTCACTTTCACATTTTTATTTTGTTTTTGGCGATTCACATTATTTGTGCATATCACAATATATATGCCACCTATTGGACAGGGGGGAGAATTTATAGTAAAAAATCAAATTGATCTGTTTCTCATCCACACCTATCATATCACTTCTGAAGACATGGATTTAACCGCTGAAGTTTTATGAATTACTTTTATGCTGCCTTTATGAGCTTTTTGGAGCTTCAAAGTTCTGGCCACCATTCACTTGCATTGTATGGACCTGAAGAGCCGAAATATTCTTCTAAACATATTTGTTTATGTTCAGCAGAAGAATAAAAAATGTCACACATCTGAGAAGTTATGAGGTTGAGTAAATGATCAGAGAATTTTCATTTTGGAGTGAATTATCCCTTTAAGTGCCTGAAAATATGTGTTGAGACTCAATTTGGAATTGCACTGTGACTCCTTGAATCAAAATGTATTTAAATTGTTAGTTGTAAAAATGTCTACCCCTAGTTGCAAATTTGGAAACTGTATCAAACGATTATTAAACATTATTGTGCAAACATGGGAGATCACCATAAAACATTGAATAGAGTGTATAGATTTATTTATTTGCAGATGGTTAAACCCTCATGATTACAGGTAGACTTTTACCTCTAGAACTGGAAGAAGTGGAACATTCATGAACAGTTTCGATGGTTTGAATGTGCTTATTATGTCTGTCATTATGTTCTTCAGTATAATGAACATGACCACTGCTCTCAACAAAACCTCAATTGTGTGGCAGGATGTGTTTGACTACCATGAGAGAGTGAGTAGACATCTGATTCACCTGTTCCTATCAAATATCTTTATACTTGTGTGTTTCTTTTTCTATAGGCACTTTTGATCTGGGTAGGGTTTTAACTAAATTGAAGGGATAGTTCACCCAAAAATGAAAATGCTCTCATCATTTACTCACCCTCATCTTCATCAAAGCCTCTAGCTGAAGAATGCTTATTTTTGTGGTTTGAATGCACTGCATGAGTTATTTTAACTGGAATGAGATGTTTCTCTTGTAGCCCAGATCTAAGTATGTGGTGGAGGTTTGGAAGCAGGGATGTTACCTGTGCGAGATGCGGAGGGTGACTAAGGCAGGGTTAAAGGTCATCCTGGCGGCCCCTTTCTACCTCGACCTCCCGATACCAACTCACAGCTGGGCTCACTACTATATTGTGCGGCCATTAGCCTTTAAGGGTCAGAAAACGAGTGCAAACTACTTACAAATAACATAGTGAAAAGGTTGCTGTGCTGTGCAGTGCTGTGTTGCGTCTAAGAGTAGTGCTGTTTTATAAATTGCATTCTTTCAGTGTGAAAGTGTGTGCTCTGCTGAGTGAGAAAAAAGATATACATGCATATATATATATATATATATATATATATATATATATATATATAATTGATTGGCATGACTTATACGATTTTTTTGTATTCCAACTATGTACAGCACTAAATCAGTGTTGGGGTTGAGGCGTTACAATTGTACACATTTAAAATATTCAGTCTTTGAATATTTTATTTTAGTCTGTGATATAAACTAAAGACTATTTTGCCTATTTGGAAAAAAGAGATAATTGTGTCAAAATCGGATTAGGAACAACCTCTGCTTTATTTATCTGGAATTCGTTTTTTATTATTTATTTTGCTGTTTTGGCCACTTTTTATTGAAAGTATTGTAGAGGAAGGAATGCCACTTTAAATAATAACTAACACTATAAAAAAGAAATAGTGTTTAATGCATAGCACTTTCTTACCAGAAGGTGTCAGCCAAGAGTTAACATTTAAGAATGAATATTGTCAGAATGTGCAAGTCGCACACTACGTTTTTTCCCCAGCATCCCAGAAGTCATAAGGCTAAATGAAACTCACTTTTACATTGGTTTATGGGTCGGAGCCGTGGCCTAATGGTTAACGCTTGTGCTTATTGAGCTGTGGTGTTCAAATAGCTGTGTGGCTATTTGCAACTCATTCCCCCATCTTCTTCCCATCATTTCATGTCCATGATACTTTCAATAACAGGTCATGAAAAGGTAAAAAAAAAAAAGAATATATATATATTCTAAAAAAAGAGTGTATATATATATATATACACTCACCTAAAGGATTATTAGGAAAGCCATACTAATACTGTGTTTGACCCCTTTCGCCTTCAGAACTGCCTTAATTCTACGTGGCATTGATTCAACAAGGTGCTGAAAGCATTCTTTAGAAATGTTGGCCCATATTGATAGGATAGCATCTTGCAGTTGATGGAGATTTGTGGGATGCACATCCAGGGCACAAAGCTCCCTGTTCCACCACATCCCAAAGATGCTCTATTGGGTTGAGATCTGGTGACTGTGGGGGCCATTTTAGTACAGTGAACTCATTGTCATGTTCAAGAAACCAATTTGAAATGATTCGAGCTTTGTGACATGGTGCATTATCCTGCTGGAAGTAGCCATCAGAGGATGGGTACATGGTGGCCATAAAGGGATGGACATGGTCAGAAACAATGCTCAGGTAGGCCGTGGCATTTAAACGATGCCCAGTTGGCACTAAGGGGCCTAAAGTGTGCCAAGAAAACATCCCACACCATTACACCACCACCACCAGCCTGCACAGTGGTAACAAGGCATGATGGATCCATGTTCTCATTCTGTTTACGCCAAATTCTGACTCTACCATCTGAATGTCTCAACAGAAATCGAGACTCATCAGACCAGGCAACATTTTTCCAGTCTTCAACTGTCCAATTTTGGTGAGCTCTTGCAAATTGTAGCCTCTTTTTCCTATTTGTAGTGGAGATGAGTGGTACCCGGTGGGGTCTTCTGCTGTTGTAGCCCATCCATCTCAAGGTTGTGCGTGTTGTGGCTTCACAAATGCTTTGCTGCATACCTCGGTTGTAACGAGTGGTTATTTCAGGCAAAGTTGCTCTTCTATCAGCTTGAATCAGTCGGCCCATTCTCCTCTGACCTCTAGCATCAACAAGGCATTTTCACCCACAGGACTGCCGCATGCTGGATGTTTTTCCCTTTTCACGCCATTCTTTGTAAACCCTAGAAATGGTTGTGCGTGAAAATCCCAGTAACTGAGCAGGTTGTGAAATACTCAGACCGGCCCGTCTGGCACCAACAACCATGCCATGCTCAAAATTGCTTAAATCACCTTTCTTTCCCATTCTGACATTCAGTTTGGAGTTCAGGAGATTGTCTTGACCAGGACCACACCCCTAAATGCATTGAAACAACTGCCATGTGATTGGTTGATTAGATAATTGCATTAATGAGAAATTGAACAGGTGTTCCTAATAATCATTTAGGTGAGTGTATATATATATATATATATATATATATATATATATATATATATATATATATATATATATATATATATATATATATATTTTTTTTTTTTTTTTTTTTGGCATAAATGCAATTCATTGATACATCTGTAGATTATACGTGATCAGTGTGAGGCTATGACTGCATGTTTCCTGTCTGTAATCTCAGATTCCTCAGGACACAGTTCTGGAGATCTGGAAGGGCACTACTAAACAATACTATGCTGAACTGAGCAGGATGACCAAGGCTGGGCACAGGGTTCTACTCTCTGCCCCCTGGTACATCAATCACATCAGCTATGGACAGGACTGGCGTAATTCCTACGCAGTGAGGCCCCAACATTTTTCTGGTGTGTGGAGCAGCATGTTAGGCTGGTGATGAGGTCCTATGGTCACCAGTGGGATGTGTTGATGGGCTCTAGGGTAGGGTTTTAACTAAATTGAAGAGATAGTTCACCCAAAAATGAAAATGCTCTCATCATAAATGATAAGAGAATTTTACTTTTTGGATGAACTATTCCTTTAAAATTGTGTTTTCATAATATAAGCTCCAGTCGGAGATCATGTGTAGTTCACTACTAAAGGTAATTTCTATCAGGAAAACTCACAGACTTGAGTAAAGTTTTAGATGACATTTATTTGATGAATATAAAACAGGAATGTAATGTCTCTCTTTGGCGTAAGCCCCATCTGGCTGTCCGAAGAAGTTGTACTCGGAACCATCAGATCCTGCTGGAGATAAGAGGCAGGGGCGAGAAGCTTACCCCCATGCAGGACGGGACTCAACTGGTGGCAGTGGGGTGGTGGAGGTTGTCATGTTAGCACACTGAAACAACAATCTGATATAGATAGACAAGACTTATAAAGCGATGGCTGACATGTGATTGGCTAGGAGTTACCTAGCTAATGGTGCAATGATGTACAGCTGCTAGTCTTCCTGCTAAAACTACACTTCACTTACATTTCTAAACAAAGTTAACTCTGATGAATCTCAATTGTTTAGTCTATTGACTCCTGAAGCAGAGCATACTGAAAATGATTTTGTTTGGTTGTTTGAAGTGCAGTGATGGTGTGTTTTTAGGTCTGTTGTGCTTGGCTAAAGCTGTGTCTTTGTTTCTATGGTTTAGGCACAGAGGAGCAAAAGAAATTGGTGATTGGTGGAGAGGTTGCCATGTGGGGCGAATATGTCGATGCCACCAATCTGAACACTCGTTTGTGGTATGACTAGAAAAGAGTCAACATAAGAATTGATTATTGATCATGCAGTATCTATACATACTTAGGCATATTTGTGATCTGTGCATGTGTGTGAAGGCCGAGAGCTTGTGCTGCAGCTGAAAGGTTGTGGAGTGATGAAGAGAAAACCTTGAATGCAGATCTGGCCTTCCCTCGACTGGAAGAGTTCCGCTGCAAACTTCTGAGGTATTGAAAATATGTTTATCAATCATTATATTTCAGAGCCTTTTCTGTTTCACCTGGACTGTATACATACAAAATTATTTATTTAAAATTATTTAATTAAATTACATAGTGTATATACCATATGTTACATAAATAGAATGGTATTATATACATTGAAATATGCAGTATATAGTATATAAATATATATATAAAAAATAAATACAGTTGTATTTTAAAAAAATACATGTTAATCTTGTTTGTTTTGCCTCAGGCGGGGTATTCAAGCAGAGCCTCTGTTTGTTGGCCATTGTAAACATGAGTATAATGGTTTTTAGAGGTGCATCGGAACTGAAGAGGGTTGTTTTTGTGAACTGGAAGCACTGCGTTTAAATTTGCACAATAAAGTTGTTTTTTTACTCTACAAAATAGTTGTTCTGTTACTCATGTGAACTGACTTTCCAAGTAATGTGAATTGTATTATTCATAAAGATCTATGCAAGAATGATGGTATTACTGAAGGAATTACTACCTTCTGAATACAGTGGACCCAAAATGTATTTGGACACTGAAGCCACAGTTACTGTAAACATGTTTGAATGTCATTGCATTAAGTCACAAAAACTTTAAATTCATCGTATGAGAATAAGGGTTTACCTGATGTGTGGTGAACAGTGCCAGCTCCAGGTAAATGGCTGATGTAAAGTACCTACACATTTAATGAAATCGCCCGCCACTACAACACCAGTCCCGTCTCACCAGCTATGCCGCAGCAGATCCTATTAACTCTGATGGGGTTTACACATGAGCTAAAGTAGGACACAGTAAGGTGTGAATGGCCTGAACGGTTAGCTACTACTGATATAGACACGATTAAGCAACCACCTTTTGAATTTCTTGTGGTATTATCTTTTCTGGTCACACTTTAAAATAGTGTCATTTGGTAAATGAATTGGGTGTAATGAACTAACAATGAAAAATAGATTTTTACTAAATGTATTAATCTCGGCTAATTAAAAAAAATAAATAGAACTGTTCATTGTTAGTTTTTGTTGGTCACTGCATTAAATATAATAAACAAACAATGAAAGATATAATTTTTAAAGCATTTAATCTTTAATCTTTGTTAATGTTAGTTAATGGTTACTAATGTTAACAACTTTTGATTTAAAACATTTGTTAAAATTGCTGTAAAAGTGTGGTTCATGTTAACTAATGTTGTTATCAAACGGAACCTTGTTGTAAAGTGTTTCCAAAAATTGCACTATAGTAAATGCTAAAATGAACATGTACCAAGATTAATAAAGCTGAAAATGTATTGTTGGTTGTTATTGTTAACTAATGTTTACAAATACAACTTTATTGTGTCAGTACAGGAACAAATAACTTCAAACACAATTATGCATATATATATATATACACATACACCGATCAGCCACAACATTAAAACCACATGTCTAATATTGTGTAGGCCCACCTCTTGCTGCCAAAACAGCGTCAACCCATATTCTTCTCACTACAATTGTATAGAGCGGTTATCTGAGTTACCTTAAACTTTTTGAACCAATCTGGCCATTCTCTGTTGACCTCTCTCATCAACAAAGCGTTTCCGTCCACTGAACTGCCGGTCACTGGATGTTTTTGTTTTTGGCACCATTCTGAGTAAATTCTAGAGACTGTTGTGTGTGAAAATCCCAGGAGATCAACAGTTACAGAAACACTCAAACCAGCCCGTCTGACACCAACTATCATCCATGCGATTATCTAATCAGACAATCGTGTGGCAGCAGTGCATAAAATCATGCAGATACAGGTCAGGAGCTTCAGTCAATGTTCACATCAACCATCAGAATTGTGAAAAATGTGATCTCAGTGATTTGGACCATGGCATGATTGTTGAGAACATTATTTTTTGTAGTTGGTAATTTTTTAATGAGAAGGTATTTTAAATCAACTGTAATTCTCACCTATTAAAAAAATAGAAAAAATGTAAGTAATACTTTACAATTAGGTAGTATTTGTTATTACAGGTATTACAAGTTTTTGAGGTATTACAAGCTAAGTTTTTAATAATCTTGGCTAATGCTACTCTATAATATAAACTAAATATTTCAATTTATTAAATAACTTTTTTTATGTAATAAAAAATCTGATGAAATTGAAACTTTGTAATGCAGCACTTTTCATGTTACTGTCTCTTAAGATGAATGGCGTATGTTGTATCCTTCCTCATTTTGTAAGTGAATAAAAGCATCAGCTAAATGAATAAATGTAAATGTTAAAATACAATTGTGAGTTCATGGTAGTTCATATTGTATAAACTAATGCAACAACTTCAAAATGATCATTATTGTGTGTCCTTTAATTTTCTTCTTCGTTTTCTTTGTTAATTGTCTTGATCGTTTTTTGATGATTCAGCAACAATTCCCAGTTGCCCACAATAAATAAGCCTCCCTATCCCTTGCTCAGCACTAACATGGACTTTTAACTTAAGTCCTCCTAATGTTTAAGTTACTTGCCAAAATGAGCTTACATGCATTTGATATTTACTTAGACAATTGATTTTCTCATTGACGGGATTATGCTGCCGCTAGCAGATGGCAGGGATTGGCTAATCCCAGAAGGCAATGATGCCTCCCCATTGCAGAATCAGCCCTTTTTGGTTCCCTTACCCTTCTACTGTGCCTGCATGCCCAGCCTAATTTATGAGGCCCATTGCTTAGCCACTGACCCCAATATGACCTTTCATTTTTTTAAAGATGTGTATGTCAGACAGGACCAAGACATGGAAAGGGGATCCTAGATTACCCATAATGACATATATATAGGATATAGCCCCTGTTTAGCAGTAAACAGCTCATTTAGGGCATATCTCAAACCTGTTATGGAACTAGGAGAATTAGACATTACAAAGGTCTATTTATAGATGAATTGTGTATCGTGAGCAAAAGATTACTCACTTATTTGTAGTCTAAGCAGCCTAATAGGTTTCCCGCCAAATCGTTTCTCGCTTGGCAAGCAACTTGCAATTTCTCTAACAGTTAACGTAGATTCAGAAATCTAGATAATGACCTTATTAGTTAATTTGTGCTTAAACTATGCGTGTTGTTTTGTGCCAAGTTTTTCTCTGCAGCCCATTCGTACAAGTTTCAACCTAACCATATGGCAGCTTGTGTCTATTAATGTGTTTAATCCCGGACACAAAGATTAATCACAATGAGTCATATAAATCTTTGGGCTCCTTCCACCATGACAGGGGTATTAGGGCTTTTTCTGAATATGGTAAATGACCCTAATTAGATTTTGGAGCTTATTAATTATACATTTTGTGATTAGAGCATATTATTGGCATCAGTATGACATAATCCACATTGTAAGAAGGACAACAATTACATTGTTTCACTCAGTTCACTTAGAGGTGAAGTATAGTCTAGTATCTTGTATGAATAATAGCTGTAAGCTGAAAGGAAGTTGCAGGATAGAGATATTGATTTGTTCACCCTTTTGGGACAGTTTGTTTTTTTGAAGACACATCCGTGTCCTAGTGATAATCCCTTCTCTGTCTAATTTACTTTGTTCAGTGATCTGTGTATAGTTTGTTAAGAGAACGGACACTCATCTATGGTTTAAGCCATGAAGCCATACTGACAATTGTGTAGATTCTTTGTATGCAGAAACAGTTTGCTGTATTTGTATCCTTATGCTAAATGTGGTGGGATGAGTTAAGAAACATATAGCAATATAAATGTGTGGGCTACACTAATGCCAGGGTTGGGAGGGTTACTTTTGAAATGTATTCCACTACAGATTACAGAATACATGCTGTAAAATGTCATTTGTAACGCATTGCATTAGATTACTCAAGGTCAGTAACATATTCTAAAAACTTTGGACTACGTCTTCTGCACTGGTAGATACTTTCACTTGTTTTGACTATAAAAATCTGCCAGTACAGTAAGACAAAATATACATGTTAAAAATAAATTATCTGAAAAACCTAAATATCTTATGCAGTGTTGTTTCTAAATCAACACAAATCAAATTGATCTTGTTTTAAGGATTTTTTATTTTTTTTTACAGGAAAACAATACAAAAATTATTATCAAGAATACGATTTTTGCCCTAATATCAAAGTTCTTACTAGAAAAAAAAGAAAATATGATCGTGTCTGGTAACGTGCATGTAAAATTGCTAACATTTTAGCTTAGCGTAAAGCTGACAATTTACAGGTTTATTTCTATGTCTTCTGCTCCAAACTTACTTCAAACTTACTTGAATGAATGTAACACATCATAAGAAAGTGTTTCACCGCTGTTCAAATGCACTTTGGATCGCAACAAATGACAATAAAATGCAAAGTAATCTCTTCAGTAATCAAAATACTTTTTGAGTGTAACTGTATTCTAATTACCAATGATTTAAATTGTAACTGTAGTGGAATACAGTTACTTATATTTTGTATTTTAAATACGTAATCCCGTTACATGTATTCTGTACTCCCCAACCCTGGCTAATGCATCTCTAGTGAAAATAATAACTCTCTTGTTTCAACAGGCACATGTTCTTGCACACTCTAAAAGTTAGTCTCACTCTTTGACAAGAGCTGACATTCAAGGAGATTATACACAAAGCGCCTTATGTTATGCACGGAGATGTGAACTTATGTCAATATGCCTTCAAGGACATTCATTCCCATCACCTGGTTTCACCTTCTGAGTACACACGGGTTGTTCCTGCTGCACAGGTGTCTCCTCTTTTTCTAAATGTTTCACTTTTTCCATCCTTTGTTTACATTCACCGTCCCATTCCTCATATGGAGGAACCTGCCAAAATCAACTAAATAAATAGATAAACAAATAAATTCATAAATAATAAACACTATTATGTATTTTTTTAAATACATTTAAATGTTATATTGATTAATATGAATTCACTTAAATGTATTTATTTAAAAACAATTGGGTATTATATATATATATATATATATATATATATATATATATATATACACTCACCTAAAGGATTATTAGGAACACCTGTTCAATTTCTCATTAATGCAATTATCTAATCAACCAATCACATGGCAGTTGCTTCAATGCATTTAGGGGTGTGGTCCTGGTCAAGACAATCTCCTGAACTCCAAACTGAATGTCAGAATGGGAAAGAAAGGTGATTTAAGCAGTTTTGAGCGTGGCATGGTTGTTGATGCTAGACGGGCCGGTCTGAGTATTTCACAATCTGCTCAGTTACTGGGATTTTCATGCACAACCATTTCTAGGGTTTACAAAGAATGGTGTGAAAAGGGAAAAACATCCAGCATGCGGCAGTCCTGTGGGCGAAAATGCCTTGTTGATGCTAGAGGTCAGAGGAGAATGGGCAGACTGATTCAAGCTGATAGAAGAGCAACTTTGCCTGAAATAACCACTCGTTGCAACCGAGGTATGCAGCAAAGCATTTGTGAAGCCACAACACGCACAACCTTGAGGCGGATGGGCTACAACAGCAGAAGACCCCACCGAGTACCACTCATCTCCACTACAAATAGGAAAAAGAGGCTACAATTTGCAAAAGCTCACCAAAATTGGACAGTTGAAGACTGGAAAAATGTTGCCTGGTCTGATGAGTCTCGATTTCTGTTGAGACATTCAGATGGTAGAGTCAGAATTTGGCGTAAACAGAATGAGAACATGGATCCATCATGCCTTGTTACCACTGTGCAGGCTGGTGGTGGTGGTGTAATGGTGTGGGGGATGTTTTCTTGGCACACTTTAGGCCCCTTAGTGCCAATTGGGCATCGTTTAAATGCCACGGCCTACCTGAGCATTGTTTCTGACCATGTCCATCCCTTTATGGCCACCATGTACCCATCCTCTGTTGGCTACTTCCAGCAGGATAATGCACCATGTCACAAAGCTCGAATCATTTCAAATTGGTTTCTTGAACATGACAATGAGTTCACTGTACTAAAATGGCCCCCACAGTCACCAGATCTCAACCCAATAGAGCATCTTTGGGATGTGGTGGAACGGAGCTGCGTGCCCTGGATGTGCATCCCACAAATCTCCATCAACTGCAAGATGCTATCCTATCAATATGGGCCAACATTTCTAAAGAATGCTTTCAGCACCTTGTTGAATCAATGCCACGTAGAATTAAGGCAGTTCTGAAGGCGTAAAGGGGTCAAACACAGTATTAGTATGGTGTTCCTAATAATCCTTTAGGTGAGTGTGTATATATATATATATATATATATATATATATATATATATATATTATATTATATAATTCATTATGTGAATCCTTTGGAATTACCTGCATTTATAAATTTGTTTTAAAAAATGTTCTTCATCTAAGTTCCAGTAATGAACAAACACAATCTGTTTTAACTAATAACACACAAATTATTGAATACTCTCAAACATTCACAGTGAAGGTTGGGAAATGTGAAAACCAAGGCTAATGATGTCAACCAAAGCTAATTAGTGTCAGGGGTTGGAAAACCTAGTATCCAATTAATGAAACAAGATTGGAGTTGTGGGTTAAAGCTACTTTGAATCAAAGAACTCAAATATTTAGAGTTTGCAATTCATAAAACTCTGCTGACGTGGACTATGCCTCGCAAAAAAGCAAGACCTACTATCAAGACTTATTGCTTTGCATAAAGCTTGAAAAGTTTACAAAGTATCTCAAAGACCTTAGATACTCATCTTCCACAATTAGACAAATTCTCTAAAAGGGAAATTGTTTAGTCCTGTGGCTACTCTCCCTAGAAGTGGCCGTCCAGCCAAGTTGACTCAAAGAGCACACCACAGAATGCTCAGTGAGGTAAAAAAGAACCCTAGAGTGACAGCTAAAGACTTGAAGGAATCATTGCAACTGGTTAATATCTCTGTTCATGAGTCTACTATATGGAAAACATTTAACAGGCATAGTGTCCATGGCAGGACACCACAAAGAAAGCTGCTGCTTTCCAACAAAAACATTGTTGCACACCTGATGTTTGCCAAAGACCACCTTGACACTCCACAACGCTACTGGGAAATAGTTTTGTGAACTGACAAATCTAAGGTTGAATTGTTTGGGAATATCACGCGGCACTACATCTGGCATAAAAAGGTGTAAAGGGATTAATGGAAATGAGGAGGAGAGAACCGGCTTGACAATATAAATAATATTTTAATTATGAACTTAACCAAAAAAACAAAAACACACACAGGTGTTGAACAGCTGTCCGTAAATCTCTATCTCTGTCGCACCACCATCTTTGGTCGGCCTTTATCCCTCTCGAGGGCTAATTAGCTAGGGGCCGGGTGTGCGGTATCACGACCCGGCCCTGCCCTCCGCCCTGCAACAAAAGGGCACCGCATACCAACATGAAATCATGGAAGTAAATCCACAAGAGAATGACTTAAAAAAAAATCCTCCATTTAGAGTGGCCCAGTCAGAGCCCAGATCTTAACCCCATAGAGATGCTGTGGAATGACATCAAGAGAGCCGTTCACACCAGACATTCTCACAATATGGCTAAGCTGAAGCAGTTATGTAAGGAAGAATGGTCCAAAATTCCTTTGAACATTGTGCAGGTCTAATCCACAGCTAGCCAAACCAAAGGTTTGGTTGAGGTTATTGCTGCCAGAGGAGGATCAACCAGTTATTATATCCAAGGGTTCACTTACCTTTTTCACAGCACTTTGAATGTTTAATGGGATGTGTTCAATAAAGACATGAAAGATTATAATTGTTTTCACAAAACACATTGTTTCAAAGCAGCTTTACAGAACATTATGCATTAACAGAAAATTAAACTAATATCTATAAAGTCTTAGAGTGATCATTGTGTAGTTTGATTAACCATGATTGTAAATTGTATACAAATTAAATAAGTAAATCACAATTGTATTTAGAACCCCAGTTAGCAAGCTGAAGGCGACTGTGGCAAGGAACACAAAACTCAATAAGATGTTGGTTAATGGAGAAAAATAACCTTGGGAGAATCAAGGCTGACTGTGGGGGCCAGTTCCCCTCTGACTAACATCATGAATATATTAATGTAAATATTACTTATTTATGTGCGGTGCAAGTCATGGTTTAAAATTAGTAAACTAAGTAAGTGCTAAGGACAAATGTAAAAAAATAAATAATGAAATGTAAGATTAATGACCAATGTCTTTGAAGTCCATCCTGAATTAACTGAAGAAGTTCACATAGATGCATTGTCCTTTGTTAGTTGGCTGATGAAGACTTTGTTGGCAGTTAAATTATTGTCTATGTATTGCATTTCAAGAGTGTAGTCCATCAATAGACAATATAATTTCAAAAGTGTGTTGTTAGCTTATGCACATTGTGTTTGTCTATACTTGTGACTTTGAATGACCAATTAGTGCAGAAAATCAGCTAATTCCAAAGGGTGTACATACTTCTCGACACTGTATATGAATTAATTGTGTTAATTAAGTAATGCAGATATGTATGTATTAATTAAAAAAAAATATTGACTATCGTTCAGCAAGCAGCCCTTAATCTCGTGGCAGAATGCGCGTGACGCGTGTCAGGTCAGCTGTCAGTGAGCACGTCCCCGTGTGCAGCAGTGATGATGGCAGGGGCTGCTGCTCTGGATCCCCTGAGCAGCCTGAGCCTCATCAGCGGGCTCAGAACACGAGCAATCTGACAGTGATCCGCCCCAGTGCAGTGCATTCTGCTGATGGCAGCAGCGTTTCGGCCTGCGCGGCATCTGTTTACTGTCAGAGATCTAGGTCAGGCCGTGCTTGAGGCAGAGTAACAGTGTGTGCCACTCCCCATTCTGTTCTCCAGACGGTATTCTTACTCTACAACTGTCCATAATCACCACAATCCTAAGCCTCTGTTTGAATATTTGCACTATAGCCTACCTAACTTCCAAACTAAAAAAAAACAAAAAACATCTTGGTTACTGTCATAACATGTTGTGTCGATGTAGTGACACTAGGGGTTGCTCTTGGGAGCCCCAAACACCTCTGATCTTTGAGAAAAGGCCAGTGGGAATTGCCGAGGGGAATTTGCATGCCACGCCCCCGGACATACAGGCATAAAAGGAGCTGGCTCGCAACTAGGGATGGCCGATACCACTTATTTTCTTTTCGATCCGATACAAGTACTTTTTGGCCAATATTGATACCAATACTAATAACTCTATTAAATAGAATTTTGATGAATTCTTTAGATAACATTTGTAACTTTATTATTACTTAATTTTTTATATATATATTTATAGACCTAAACAGAAAACTATTAGACTGCTAAAACTACAGTCGTGGTTACTAGTCATGGTTAATACAATTTTACTACAGTAAATCCATGGTAAGTTTTCACAAGGGTATCATTTATTAATGAGGTGTAAAGATCACTATCATTGTTTTAACAACTCTGAATTTAAATAAACCTGAACAAATTAGATTTTTTCTTCGGAGACAAGTTCATTCATTATTATTAAATTAATTAATTAATTGAATTCCACTGCTGTTCCATTCACCTCTGCGTATGCTGTTGGATATGTAGCACATTTCAGCACTTTCTCCCCCTTGTGCACGAATAAGTGCAGAGAAAAACTGAAAATTAAAACCTCACTAAACATTTCATATCCACAACGTGTCTGCAAATATTTGGCAAAATTACTAATGAAATTAAAATAATTTTCATTTTTACAGTGACAATGCATCATCCCGGTCAAATAAAAAACTTAAATACAATTAATTTAGCATTTAATTTTCACTGCAATCTTGAGGAAGAACTGCCAGATTTAAAAGGCAAATGTGAAAAAGAAATTGCATATCATTTTTTTTTTCTAAAAAATTTTCTTAATGTTAATGCAATAATAGTGACATAATTAAAATTAAAAAGAAGTTCAGTTTTAATTTTATTTTTAAACTCCATAGCCAGGTAGCCAGATTATTATTAAAATATCATAAAAATCTATTTATTCTAATAAATGTAATTATCTTCACTATTTTACAATGCTACAATATAATGACCAAACTTAAAAAAAATAAAACATAAAAATAATAGTCAACTGAATTTATAAACATTAAAATGATCCTTTAAATTCTTAAAATGAGGCCAAATCACATGCATTTACATACAAATGTGTTTTAGTGAATATTTAGTAATTTATACATTTTAGTAAACAACTG
This sequence comes from Xyrauchen texanus, assembly GCF_025860055.1. Lineage (NCBI taxonomy): Eukaryota > Metazoa > Chordata > Actinopteri > Cypriniformes > Catostomidae > Xyrauchen > Xyrauchen texanus. The sequence goes on from NC_068321.1 coordinate 8,542,292, forward strand.
TTTCACAAAAAAAGACTCTTTTCACAATTACTTGAAACTGAATTGTTGATCAAATGTGTGCATATTTCATTAGACAATAACTAATTTACATATGGTAAAATATTAAATGAGTACAATTAAAAAAAAATGCAAATAATCTCAATGCAAATAAAGGCCTTGTTTTTATTTTTGTTTTCATGTGCGAAGCAGGACACATTTTAGCGTATTTACCTGTAACCTCCCCCAACTTAAATATATTTTAATATAAAAATACATATTCATAGTAAATATATTTATATAATATACAGTTTAAAAAATAATATATTGTTATTTTACTGTATAACAGTTTCCTGATTTTTACATTAGATAAGATGACTTGATTTGGTGTCTGTGTGAAGTGTCTTACATCAACAGCTTTCCCCTGACGTATAGGGAGCCTAATCTGTCGCATCCATTGTCCCAGTGCAGGCACTACAGCATGGTTATGTAACACCCATCGAATTACACTGTCAGCACTGCACAGATCAGACTCTAAACACCTTAAATGTGCCCTATGAATGGTCTGCTACACTAAACCTGTTGAAATGAAATAGCTTTGCAATCAATGTATGTCTCTAGTTACTTAAGAGATGTTATTTTCACAGACATATGATGTCATTTGAATGTCATTGTTTACTGTTGTTGAATGGAAATGAACAGACAGTAATTGCAGTTTTCCCTGCTATAATAAAGTTAGATACTTGTGCATGTCTAGAATATATATTTCATAATACTAAAAAACTGGCAGTTTTTTTAATTTAATATTTAACATATATGCTCCCAAATTATAGAGGAATTTGAAATGTGTACATAAAGTATAAGCCAAATATAAGAACTATATATTTAAACTATAAAGTTATATATCTGTTCATACAGTATATGGCCATGTATATCTATGCGATATATAACTTGAAATGCAATGCATGCTTAGTCTAGTAGTAAATAACCTTCATGTAAAATGATCCAAAGTTGAACTCAAACAGTTACCTGGCCAGTAAACCTTATCAGTCATGTATAATATTCCTGCTATTTTTAGGACAATCTAATGGTAATCTCTGCTCTGCTCATCTAAGCAAGTCTTATCCTAAAAAGCCACTAGGAACATTATGCGTTATTGTCACCTGCTAGTTACATAAATGCAGTTAATGCCAACCTGTTGTGACAGGCATCAGCCCGCACTGGTGTGAAGCACACGCTCAGGTATGTCAATCACACATGGCATCAACAGGAATGTGTCATGCACCCAGCTTTTGTTCTAGACACTTACAGTCACATGTTTTGACACTCCTGTTTTCAGTTCTTAGTCTTTCAGGCAACATGCAGCCTATAAACAAATGAGAGTGAGCCAACAAGACAATAAAATAGGCACACTGCTAATTAAAACAAAACTCTTACACCTATTTTCAAATATTTTGTGTGTCTAAATTGACACAGTGGCCCAAAAAAGCATTTGGACACTTTAACCAGAACTGTTTAAATAATTTAATTATACAATATCAGAAATAAAACAACAAAAATGTGAACAGTTTCTGAATGTATAACATTAGTGTAACATGTCTACACCTGTGATTATTCTGTTAGGACTCCTGTGTGGACTTCAACTAAATATGAACTTGAGAGCAGTATGTTACAAAAAAATTAAGACGCCACTTGGTTTGTGTAACAAGGTAAAAGTGCAAGGAGAAGGCGAGAACTGGCTTAACAATATAAATGCCCGTAACTCTCTCTCTCTCTAACTGCCACCTCCGTTCGCCTTTATCCCTCTCAAGGGCTTGATTAGCCTGATTTGGGGCCGGGTGTGCAGCATCATGACCCGGCACCGCCCTCCTCCCTCTTTTCCTTCAGGCCGGGGAGCCCCCGGCATGACGTACATCTCCCCACCCCCAGGTAATCCCTGCCTCTTCGGACCTGGGAGGGTGATAAGGGGAGGGAAAAAACAAAAACAAAAAATGAGAGGGAAAGGCCAACACGGAGCGACAACGGGAGAGAGAGGGAAAAAAACAGATTTGGCGGTTATCCGATACGCCGTAGCCTGGTCCTCTGCCACTCCTCCACCCTCTATTGGATGGCAGCTACACCTCCCCAGGCGGATTCGAGGCAGTCCTCCAGCGCCTGGTGGACGGAATGCCCCACCGCCTTTTCGGTGGACGGTAGGGGTCTCCCCCGCCCCTGGTCGCGGTTCTCCCGCTCTAGGAGGTCAGACAGGAGCCCCTCCCCGCTCGTGGTCCTCTCTTGACCCAGCCGCATCATAGGAGTCTCCTCCACCTCTGGAAGCAGCTCTGACCGCTCCAGGTGGTCGGCTAGGAACCCCTCATCCCCTCGCGGTCGGCGGCCGTTTGGTGGCCAGGCTCCTCCGTCCCCCGGCGGATGGCCGCGGCTGCTCAGTTGGAGTGGATGGTAGTGGTGAGGACTTTACTACTGCGCAGCCCTCCTCCTTTCGGCATCAGTGTAACAAGGTAAAAGGGAAAGGAGGAGGTGAGAACCGGCTTAACAATATAAACACATGCAGGGCAGCTGCCCGAAACTCTCTCTCTCTCGCTCGAACTGCCACCTCCGGTCACCTTTATCCCTCTCAAGGGCTTGATTAGCCCGTGCAGCATCACAACCCGGCCCCGCCCTCCTCCCTGCCACAGTTTGATATTTTGCTTGTTTTTTTTTCTTCTAATGTACATCCCAGTACATCTCAAATTTCATAGATAACCTCCAACTTAGACTGGAATTAATTATTTTCTATAGTCATAATAAATCATTTTATATTCTGCTTAGTCTAATAACTAGTTTCCTGGATTTGGCATCTCTGTCTATTAAATCATTAGGAACACACCAAAACTGTAACTTCTAGAAATTAAAACATCCCACACCATGCATAAACAATTAAGAAACTCCATATACTCCCAGCACACACACATATGCCATCCATCCATCCATCCATCTTCTATCGCCGTTTATCCTTTGAAGGTTCATAAGTAGTGTTGGAGCCTATACCAACTGTCTCGGCCGAAGGCAGGGAAACACCCTGGACAGGTGGCCAGTCAATCACAGCCCAGCACACACCTATACACTCCAAATATAACAACATTTTAGAAACGTGTTACAAAGTTAATACTTAAAAATAATTACCTTAATTAATAGTCAGTAAATGTAATCTGAATACAATTATTTTGGGGGGTTTCTGCCAATTAGTCCATAGTATGTGTAAATGGTGAGCTTTTAATTTTGAGTGTGAAAAATTGCAGGCGGCAGACCAAAAATGTCTAAGAGTTTAAGAGGAAGCCTTGACGAGTGCAGTTTTCTTTTCTTGTGTTGACTTTTTTTTTATCAAACAGGAAGTTGGAGTGAGACATATCAAAGCAACAAGATCACAGAGGAAATCAGCATTGCTTCAGAAAATGTATGTACCCTGAAATCAACCCCATTAAGCCAAATTACTGACGAGTGCCATCCCCCATCAGACATTTTTGCGTCAATTCAAGCATGAACACATTTCTCTCTAGTGCTACAGATAGCGTGTTGTGCAAGCTTCCCCCTGGAGGTAGTGTCCCATATTTTTCATATTTGAAGTTGGCAACCCCAGGTATATAGTTAATAAAATATGCATTCCTGTTCACAAAAACCTGTTTACATCACTTAAAACTAAAAAATACCACTCAATTTTGGCACCAATCTGTGGACATTTCACCCAGAAACTGGAGCTCACAGGTGCCTATACATGTACGTTTAACAACACTTCCAGCTTCGGACACTGGGGGCAGTGATTTGAATTTGGGTTTAAACAGACTGATTTCAGTGACAGAACTTTCGAACTACTGTTGTCGAATTCACAGCGTGATCAGTCTTATTAAATGGATCATCTCTTTAGTTCAGCATTTAGTTTATGATACAGCCATGTCACAATTTGCTACTTGCTATTGCTAGTCGGAGGCAGATGGCATTAATAATTTAAGAGTAGGTATGTGGAACTGTTTTTACGGAAAAGAAAGATTAACTAAAATGTAACTTTTCCAATGTTTTATGGGGTACACTAGCATGTAGATGGCCTCAGAAAAGCTGACATTTTGACTTCATGGCCACTTTAAGATCTTTGTGTGTCAGAACTTATTTAGACTGTCCAGTTCAGAGTTAAAATGACTCTGTCTGCTCCCCAAGAAAAGACCCCCAACCTAATCGGGGCAGTAATCTTTTTACACACAAGTTTATGTCAACAGAGAGGACTCTGTCAGAGGGACTAAGACACCAGTCTAATGCCAACTGAGAATTAAGGAGGATTCTTGGTTCACATAGATCATCTCCTCATCAGACTACATGCTGTCTACTGGTAATTCATCTTTTGAGAATAAACAAACCAATCAGAAAATGTGTTGCCCCAAGAGTCAAGATAAGAGCTGTTACACTTTTAATAGCTGTTTATATATCATGCCATTTGTGGCTTTTAGCTCAATCCAGTGCTTTCAAACAAAACAAAGCTTTTCACAATTAAAAGGTCACTGAATTGTGGTTTTGTGTTTATGAGCAATCTTACCACCTGTTGTGCTCGTGGCTCCAATGTAAGACCCTCCACCATCATAGCGAGACTATGGGAAAGATGGGTTTAAGATGGCATGTGTTGCTGTCTGGCTTTTGTGTGTGACCTCACGCTACTTAAGACCTTAACAAGATAGATATACAAATCAAAAGAAAAAAGCAAATCACTGACTTCAGCCTTCTAATTACCAGTAAATCACGCAGGGGTCACTAATTAGGCAGAGCTGGATCCAGAGAGCAGCCACCATATGGCACTGGTGCGGAGTCGAGGTTGGGGCCCACATGGCTCTCACAGCCTCACAAGCAGCTAATTGTTTTCTGTCCCTGCTCCCCCTCTTTTCATTTAAGGCCTTTGTTATCCTGAGAGAACATGTTTTATGGTAGGCTAAGCTGCTTAGCTGATTTGAAATGGATGGTGGATGTTAGAGGGTCTACAAAAGTGGACAGCACTCTTAGTTAGGTGATGCTTATTTTTGATTGGATAGTTGGAGAGAGTTTACATTTGTTAACATTTGTCAGATGTTTTTCATGTAACACAAAGAATAAAATCTGGTGCATGATGTAAACACTGTAGTACGACTTATGAAACAGCAACTTGGCTTGCTGAAATTGATTTTCTGCAGTTTAGCAAAATAAAAGTTCATCTAAAACTATTTCTTTAAAAAAATATATTATGCATGCATATACACTGGCGGCCAAAAGTTTGAAATAATGTACAGATTTTGCTATTTTGGAAGGAAATTGGTACTTTATTTCACTGAAGTGGCATTCAACTGATCACAAAGTATAGTCAGAACATTACTGATGTAAAAAACAGCACCATCACTATTTGAAAAAAGTCATTTTTTATCAAATCTAGACAGGCCCCATTTCCAGCAGCCATCACTCCAACACCTTATCCTTGAGTAATCTTGCTGAATTGCCAATTTGGTACTAGAAAATCACTTTCCATTATATCAAATGAAAGCTATTTGGTTCATTAAATGGAGCTTAACATTGTCTTTGTGTTTGTTTTTGAGTTGCCAAAGTGTGCAATAGACTGGCATGTCTTCTGGTCAATATTTGGTCAAAAATGGCAAAAAAGAAACAGCTTTCTCTAGAAACTCGTCAGTCAATCATTGTTTTGAGGAATGATTTTCATACAAAGGTGTATACTAAAGTCTTCAAAGATAAAGGACAACTGGCTCTAACAAGGACAGAAAGAGATGTGGAAGGCCAGATGTACAACTAAACAAGAGGATAAGTACATCAGAGTCTCTAGTTTCAGAAATAGATGCCTCAAATGTCCTCAGCTGACAGCTTCATTGAATTCTACCCGCTCAACTCCAGTTTCATGTACAACAGTAAGGAGAAGACTCAGGGGTGCAGGCCTTATGGGAAGAATTGCAAAGAAAAAGCCACTTTTGAAAGAGAAAATCAAAAAGAAAAGGTTCGAGTGGGCAAAGAAACACAGACATTGAACAACAGATAATTGGAAAAGAGTGTTATGGATCTTAACTCCATTGAGCTTTTGTGGGATCAGCTAGACTGTAAGGTGCATGAGAAGTGCCCGACAAGACAGCCACATCTATGGCAAGTGCTACAGGAAGTGTGGGGTGAAATGTCACCTGAGTATCTGGACAAACTGACAGCTAGAATATCAAGGATCTGAAAAGCTGTCATTGCTGCATGTGGAGGATTTTTTTTGATGAGAACTCTTTGAAGTAGTTTATGTTTGTATAATTGTAATAGTAATTTTTCTTGTTATTAATGTCCTGACTATACATTGTGTTCAGTTGAATGCCACTTTGGTGAATAAATGTACCAATTTCATTCCATAAGAGTAAACTTATTCCAAACTTTTGGCCACCAGTGTATATTCATTTTATAATATTGATATATATTCAATTATTTATTAATATACAATATATATATATATATATATATATATATATATATATATATATATATATATATATATAGAGAGAGAGAGAGAGAGAGAGAGAGAGAGAGAGAGAGAGAGAGAGAGAGAGAGAGAGATAATTTATGGATAAATAAATAAATACAACAAATTAATAAATAAACATATTATTAAAAGGGTCTGTGTATGAGTTGACAAATATATTTGATATATTATTATCAAATTTTTATATTATCTTAATTTTTATAATAACATGTTTAATATGTTTAACCATTTTTATGGTATGTGCTCATATAGATCTGTCTAGTTACATAAAGTTTTATCATATTTTAATAAAAAAAGGACATTTACAAAAGTACAAATAATAATACATAAATGGGCAGTATGCATATAATAACCAATTTATACAGTATATATAGTGTTTTAAATTATATTTTAAATAATAATATGTTATTCATTCATTTATATTTATTTTGGAATATCATTTTTTTTATATATTACAAAAGTTTAATATAATATTTTAAATAATTTTTTTATAAACACACAACAAATAATAAATAAATGTGCAGTGAGTGAAATTAGTTGCCAAAAATATATATGAATAATATTTTATAATACTTTTTGAATTTTTAAACATTTTAAATCTATATTTTTTCATGCACAATTTTATGACTTAAAATGGTGAAAATAAATTGTGACAATTTACAGCACCTACACTGTCCCTCATACATTCATATACATTCTGACCTAAAAGCTTGAATTTGAAAAACACAATTTAAAAACATTATGATGTCATAAAAAAGTTAATATCCATGTTATTTGTCAACTACCCATATATGGAATCATAGGTAAACATGCCACATTCAATCATTTTGAACACATTATTGAACATCATTTTTTGAATAATGACAAGATTTACTGTAATCCTGCAGATTTGGGTAACTGGAGCCAATGCAGATTAGCATTGCCTCATTGTTACTGGTGAACAGTTAAGGATTAAATAATGATGAAATACCACAAAACTTGAGGAAAGAATCCCAAGCAGATGTTCTTTACAGTTTGTGTAAATAGGAATATGATTTATTTTACTAGGAATACACAGTCACACATCAACAATTTTATAAAGACCTTCCTCCATGTCTCATGATTCATTTATTTTGTGGATCGTCAATGATGAAAACAGGTGTTGACCCATTAAATCAGTATTGATTCCTGAAACTTTGAAACCACTGAAAGTGAAATCAATCAGATAGTTAGCCACTGTCAAATTTGTAGGTGTGATGCTAAATGAACACTTGACTCATAATTTTTTAGGGAAACCTTCAAAAGAGAAGAGGCCAGAGAATGAGAGAGAGATGGAGAGATATGACTCAAACAAAATCCTTTTGTTTGTCCGTTGCTCTACACACTTGTTGTGGATGGAACTAATACTGAGTGTGACTGATTGATCCACCCCTAGATGGACAGTAAAGATTAAGAGGATGACAAATAGGCATTTGCTTACACAGCGCTTGCTGCTAATCCCTTTGTCTTCCTTTAGGGAGCCCAAAGTAGCCTCAGAGTCACTTACTGTCCAGCATCGCTTGGGACACCATCAGGAGTTGACTTTATTAACAGACAAGAAGTTCTAAAGGACGTAAATCCAGAGAACCCAGAGACCAAAGCAGAGCGATCCATCAAAACCTACAAGTCTTCACTGGACCTTGAAGAAACATCTGATATTGGTGCAAATCTCAGTGCTGGATGATTCATCTCTTTAAGGAGCATCTAGGATTCCAATTAATCTCTTATGGACACATAATTTTGCCACAAAAGCCAGATAATTTTAAGGGCACGCTTTAGGAATCGCTTGGGTGAACTTCTACAACATACTGAATGGAGGATCCAATGTCAGAAATGTCCATGGTACAATTTGCGTCACCAACAGAGTCTTCCAGGAGCAACTCTGATGACAGTCAAGAGGGTGAGTTATTAATTCCTTCTTCAATTTCACTTGGAGTTGGAATGGACAAGAATTAAGTGGCACAGACTCTTGAGATCATAGCGTGAGTTTTTGGAAGGATTTGTGTGATACAAAGAACTTTAAAAGTGGTCGTATAATCCAAAAGGATTTGTGCACAACATCAAGAGTTGCTTTGCGGTAGCATTACTGTTTTTCAATTTTACCATCTTAACCAATAACCTAAATTTATGACCTTTTCAAATTTATTTTGGCAATTTCTGGACGCTATCTGCTAGATCTCAAAAATTTAATTGTGAAATATGAAGGCTTTTGATATACCATGAAAAAATTGCGAATAAGGTATTGTAACCTGAACTGACAAATGTTTGTTTCCTATGATTTCCCAGGTAAAAGTCCCGCTCCTGGTAAGGTCCTGAACTCTGGACTTCTCTGTAAAGTGTGTTCCGATACTAGCAGCGGGAAACACTATGGAATATATGCTTGCAATGGCTGCAGTGGCTTTTTCAAGCGTAGTGTGAGACGCAGACTCATCTACAGGTGAGAAAACAACGTCAATGTTAGAAGCAGAGGATTCCTTTCAGTTCTCTGGTTAACTTACTAGCAGATCTTGCAAGAACTCAAAGGAATGTCAATGGTTCCTTAAGTTCCGTAAAGGCATTGAGACACTCAAAATATATCTTGATATTCCTTGAGTACATATAGCATATAGTATGTTTTAGGCTCCTTTAAACGGTGTATGGAGGATCTCCAAAGGGTTCCACTGGTGTACCATTTGAGGGACTATAAAATACTGTATACAATTTTTATAGTGCAGTTGGAAACAAGTAGTTTTGCTAGATTCCTTTAGCAGTGTGACAACAAATGAATATTCTAATATTGAAATTTACAGATGTCAAGCTGGTACAGGCATGTGTCCAGTTGATAAAGCCCATCGAAATCAGTGCCAGGCCTGTCGCTTAAAGAAATGCCTCCAAGCTGGCATGAACAAGGACGGTGAGTAAACTTCTTCAAAACAGACTCTTTTTTTTCCACTTCCTCCTCTATCATCTTCTCCTTCTAAACCTCTCCATCCATCTGCCCTCAGCTGTCCAGAATGAACGTCAGCCCCGCAGTACCGCTCAAGTCAGGTTAGATGCTCTGGATGTGGATAAAGACAAGGAGCACCTGGCAACCACCCTGGAGCCCACCTCCTCCTCCCCCTGCTCCGTGATCAACCGCCCACTACTGGGCTCTTCTATCAGCTCCAGTATCAGCTCCACTGACATCAGCCAGGGCTCAAGTAGCCCCAAAAATGGACATCGCTTCATGGCAAGTCTCATGACAGCCGAGACCTGCGCCAAGCTTGAGCCAGAGGATGGTAAGGAGAGATTCAGCATTAAATCATACAATGATCCCAAGTTCATTAACTAAGCTGAAAAGACAGCAAAATTGGTTACCAGCAAAACTTGAATTTGGATACTAGTGTTCTGGTGCCCCACCAGTATTTTTTTAACTAGCTGATCGAGTAAGACTTCTTCAACCAGCTTTATCAGATAGACTATTCTGGTCGACAAGCATGGTCCTCTAGCTAGACCAGCACCAAACCAGCGCTAACTAGCATAAACTAACCTAAACTAGCACAGAAACTAATGCTGTTCTAAACTGGTCTTTTGAGCAGGACAATAATGCTTTATTGTACAGTGTCACAGAATTTTGTTTGTATCTCTCTTTGCAGTGGATGAGAACATTGATGTTACCAGTAATGAACCTGAGAGGAGTTCTCCAGAGTACAGCAGCTCTCTTTACCCCACACGTGGCCCTGAGAGTGTGTATGAGACGTCAGCCCGCCTGCTCTTCATGTCTGTGAAATGGGCCAAGAACCTGCCAGTGTTTTCCCACCTACCTTTCAGAGACCAGGTAAGGTTTAGTTTAATTTTTATTTTTTACTACTAGCAACCATATTGCAACACCCCTATCTCAGCACCAAAACATCATATAGACATGGGAGTGGACTCTTTTGACATGGTATAGCAGACAGAATATTTTTATTATCACCCTGGACACTTCCTAGCAATCAGATGGAACACCCTAGCAACCGTAGAGCAATATCCATATAACTGCACCAGAACATCTTAGAGACATGGGGGTGGGCTCTTTTGACTCTGGGAAGTGTACTGTGGCCATTGGTGGGACATTGTCGTCATGAGTTTTGAAACATTTTTAACGTAACATTTAGGGGTGAGTAAAGCCGAGGTCACACTAAGTTTGGAGCATGTAAAATTACTTTGGACAGAATATGATGTCATGCTCGAGGGCTTCTAGTTTCAATAAATCAACAATAACAGATGCTATTTTCAGAATTTTTAAATATACCGTCTACTCACTTCCTGCAACAATAAAAAATGCAGCTTTGGAATATGTATTCTTTGTATTGAGCCAAAGGTCAGTGTGTCACGTTTAGATTCTATCTACTGGTCACTCGTCTTCATGACTCAAACTTAAACTTTGATACACAGCAGAATGCAGAATTTCTTTTCATAAGCTTGCGTTTCTGGCCTCCTCCGTTCAAATGAGTTTGAATGGAAGTGAATGGAGCATGAAGTCTAGTGTAACTACACCTTTAATCTAAAAATGACTATACCACAATAACAGATTGACGTGGATCTAAGGAGTAGTTTGGCAAACATACGAAAATATCTTGTTAGCCTCAAAATTTATTTTAGTAAAAGCATCTTTTGGATATCTTTTCTTTACACCACTTATCACAAGCACAAATCCTACAATAAACTATAATTGTTTTCTTTAATATTATATTATTATATATTATGCCTGTAAATGCACAATATTAGCTGACACATACCCAAATATGCAATTAAGGGAGACCTATATAACCTAAAAATCTTTATAGCTCTTCTTTTGCCATAAAGTGTGATACTACTCTTGTAAACTGTACCAAAAGTCCAAAACTGTAGGTTTTAATCACATTCACTCTGTGTTTTCAGGTGATTCTACTTGAGGAGGCATGGAGCGAGCTTTTTCTTCTGTGTGCAATTCAGTGGTCACTACCCCTGGACAACTGCCCCTTGCTGTCCTTAGCTGACCTCTCACCCCCAGGACAGGGCAAGAGCAGCCCCTCTGCCTCAGACGTGAGGGTCCTGCAAGAAGTGTTTAGCCGCTTCAAGCCCCTTCAAGTGGATCCAACTGAGTTTGCTTGCCTGAAAGCCATAGTTTTGTTTAAACCAGGTTTGTTTCCTTTTTTGCCACAAGAGGGCATAGATGTACAACATAAACTAAATACATTTTATTGGTATAGTAAACTGTGTTCTGAATTAGTAATCTTTGCTTTCTGTAACAGAGACACGAGGACTGAAAGACCCAGAGCAGGTGGAAAATCTACAAGATCAGTCACAAGTACTGCTAGCTCAACATATCCACACTCTTTACCCGAATCAATTCGCCAGGTGAGTGAATATAAACACCTGTGTAAGAAGATAAAATCCAGTATTTTTCAGAGAAGACACAATTAATACAAAATATTCACGTGAATTTCTTTCCGCAGGTTTGGCAGACTATTGCTTCTTCTTCCATCCCTTCACTTTGTGAGTTCAGAGAGAATCGAGCAACTTTTCTTCCAGAGAACCATCGGGAACACACCCATGGAAAAACTCCTGTGTGATATGTTCAAAAACTGAAGAGCTTTTTCTAAGAGACTGATCCTAGAGGAGTGAAATCCTCTGATTTTAGGTGCTTCACTTCACTGCTATGCTAGTTAATATGCCAATGAATCTGCCTAAATGCTGAAAAAGCACAAATGTATATAGGCCACATAATCATTTTGCATATGTTTCAAAAATATAGGTCTCTTTATTTCTTATTTAGTGACTCTTTTTACCTCTTTTATACCCACAATAATTCTCATAAGGCTATGCATCTCCATTATGTGGAATCTCAGATTTTTTTGTCTTTTTCCATTATAATAGATTATTTAGAAATATATTTGAAAATAATGATCAAATACCCTTCCCTAAAGGGGACACTTTTGGTAAAAGTTGAAAGATATTCCTCGTATTTGTAGGATTTATAAATAAAAAATATTATTGATATTCTTGATTTTACTTATATTTTCTATCTGTCTGTTGGTCAGTCGGTTGGCCGGCCAGTCTGTCTATCTATCTATTTATCAATGATATGCCATTGTATATTATATCAGTTTACAGGGGAATAATAAAGTGACTGCGGCTGTTAAGCTCCAACAAGAAGAAAAAAAACAACATAGAAGAAGTTCATATGACCTGTTCGCCATTAAATAGCTTTGTGTGAACAACCGAATAAAATTGAAAATATTTTTACTGATAATCTTGTCCTCCCTCAAAGTCTGCGTCCAGCCCAGACTCACATTCAAAATGAAAAACAAAACAAAAAACTCTTATAAAACTCTTAAACTCAAAGTCTTTTGTTCAGTTACTACATGCAAGAACCAGTGCTGTTTTTGCATCAGTGACATTGATGTGCTATTTTTGAATCTGGATGTGGACACTAGACGCGAGTGTCCATTGAGGAGAAGATTATAACTGAATAACAACTTAAAGGGACAGTTCACCCAAAAATAAAAGGAGATTGTTAGAATGTTGGAGACAACATCAAAAGGCTACAGCATTTAATCTTCCACTTACTCTCAGTGAACTTCATAAAGCTGTCTCATTTTTTTGGTTGGTCTCCAGGTTTTGACATGTTAATGACATTTCAGCATCATCAACATTCCCTCCTTTCATGAATACAGCTCTTATCATCTAAAAATAGCCTATACAAAAAAATATTATGTCATTCTATATTATTAAAAGTCTATTATATTGATATTTAATTATTATATTTTATTTAATTATCATAACTGTTATATATGATTACAATAATTACTTTAATATAAAAGCATCATACTAATCATCATAAAGTCCCATCTGGCCACTGTATGGCTGTCTAGGGCTTACGCAGGCATAAGCAGTATTCCCACCTATCTTTCTTATGGTGCGTTCACATACAATGCGAATCGAGTGTTTCGCACGGCACGATTACATACCAAGTCAATGCAAAGATGTGAATAGACGGGAATTCGCGGCAGGCGGTGCAAATGAAGCAAATGGCGCGAAGGGAAAACGCAAAATTAGCATGATGCATTGTCGCGAAAGCCTATCAGCATTGAGATTGTCCAGATGTCACTGACATTCTGACGTAGTAGCAGAAGAAATCAGGAAAAATGGATGAGAAAATGGTTGTAGCAGTGTGTGTGGGCACCTGGAATTGTATGACACAATGTCAACGTATCTGGGACTTCCACAACAGATACAGAGCAGCAGTCCTTGTGATATTGGCCATGGTTGATGGCGGAAAGATAAGTTGTCATAGAAGCCCCTCCTCCTGTCCTTTTCCAGAAGAGAAGGGGGAATACTCGCGGTTTAAACACAAATTTAATACAGCGGTCAGAGACATGGGGGCGAGGCGAAACATTTTTTGCGTTGTATGTGAATGCACCATTAGGATTTTGCATATGCCCACCTAAAATAAGTGATGATACCACTTACACTCACCTAAAGGATTATTCACATTAATGCAATTATCTAATCAACCAATCACATGGCAGTTGCTTCAATGCATTTAGGGGTGTGGTCCTGGTCAAGACATTCTCCTGAACTCCAAACTGAATGTCAGAATGGGAAAGAGAGGTGATTTAAGCAATTTTGAGCGTGGCATGGTTGTTGGTGCCGGACGGGCCGGTCTGAGTATTTCACAATATGCTCAGTTACTGGGATTTTCACGCACAACCATTTCTAGGGTTTACAAAGAATGGTGTGAAAAGGGAAAAACATCCAGTATGCGGCAGTCCTGTGGGCGAAAATGCCTTGTTGATTCTAGAGGTCAGAGGAGAATGGGCCGACTGATTCAAGCTGATAGAAGAGCAACTTTGCCTGAAATAACCACTCGCTACAACCGAGGTATGCAGCAAAGCATTTGTGAAGCCACAACACGCACAACCTTGAGGCGGATGGGCTACAACAGCAGAAGACCCCACCAGGTACCACTCATCTCCACTACAAATAGGAAAAAGAGGCTACAATTTGCAAGAGCTCACCAAAATTGGACAGTTGAAGACTGGAAAAATGTTGCCTGGTCTGATGAGTCTCGATTTCTGTTGAGACATTCAGATGGTAGAGTCCGAATTTGGCGTAAACAGAATGAGAACATGGATCCATCATGCCTTGTTACCACTGTGCAGGCTGGTGGTGGTGGTGTAATGGTGTTTGATGTTTTCTTGGCACACTTTAGGCCCCTTAGTAACAACTGGGCATCGTTTAAATGCCACGGCCTACCTGAGCATTGTTTCTGACCATGTCCATCCCTTTATGGCCACCATGTACCCATCCTCTGATGGCTACTTCCAGCAGGATAATGCACCATGTCACAAAGCTTGAATCATTTCAAATTGGTTTCTTGAACATGACAATGAGTTCACTGTACTAAAATGGCCCCCACAGTCACCAGATCTCAACCCAATAGAGCATCTTTGGGATGTGGTGGAACGGGAGCTTAGTGCCCTGGATGTGCATCCCACAAATCTCCATCAACTGCAAGATGCTATCCTATCAATATGGGCCAACATTTCTAAAGAATGCTTTCAGCACCTTGTTGAATCAATGCCACATAGAATTAAGGCAGTTCTGAAGGCTGAAATGGGGTCAAACACAGTATTAGTATGGTGTTCCTAATAATCCTTTAGGTGAGTGTATGTATATATATATATATATATATATATATATATATATATATATATATATATATATATATATATATATATATATATGAGAGAGAGAGAGAGAGAGAGAGAGAGAGAGAGAGAACTGACGCAATGGTAAGCTGTCAGCAGGAGGTGAATTAAGTGTTCGAGCGGCCATATTGGTATGCCCAAACTGTCTGTTTCTCGTTTGGAAGGCTGCGTCCTCCGGAGGTCGCATTTGTCGCCCGCATACGTCATCGAGGCGTTGAGTTTTTTTTTAATTAATTTTTTTTTATTGGGAATGCAAAAAAAGTGCATATACTTAAAAGGTATTGACAATAGATAAAATATAAGAAAAAGAAAGTGATGTCTCGCATTTGTGAAACGAGACAAATGCGACCTCCTGAGGATGCAGCCTTTCAAACGAGACACAGCGCTGATAATGTCGCTGTTTCACTGTCTCCAATCTCCGGACACAACAGTTGCATTTCACCCTCTAGTGGAAATCATGATTAATGTTTAATTTGCTCCTTATGGATTATATTGTTATGAGGGAGAGTCTATAAACAGATTGCCATGTCAGAGCATTCAACGATCATGAAGGGACGTGGCAAAACTCTCCACAAGTTTGAATGTAAGTAAGAAAAGTTTAAAATCTGTTTGTTTTAGGATGAAGTTTTCTTTACCTTGGAGGGTTCTAAAAAAGGCAGACCTATATTTCTAAATCGCCTAAAATGCCTGGGATTGCCTGTGTTCCTATTGAAGTGCTCTCTGTAGTCATATATAGATACATGTCATATATTCTGTGTGTGTTTGCCTTTTAAACCTACCTAACCAAACCTAACGAATCATTTTTTGAGCCGATTCTCAGCAAGTCACTGGACGAGCCGTTTCACAACATCGAACTAATTCAAACTTTAGTTCCGGGTTGATGACGGAAGACACACAACTGAAGTAAATACTGGCTATGCCGCATGTCGAATTGTCTGACTCAAAAAGAACAAAATTTGTTTTTATCATTTAAAAAATATTTGCAAATAAAAGTAATTTTTACTAGATTATGTTACTAGTACAAATTATTAATAACACTATTAGTTTTCTAGTCGTACTTTTTGACTTAAAGCTGTACATTGTAAGATATTTTTGTTAAAAAATTAACAAATTACCATTATTGATAAGTTGATAAACATTCAGTGTTCAAAACAATGTTCTCACCTTACCCCGATTCATTTTGGTAAACCTATAATAATTATATATATGTGTGTGTGTGTGGGTGTTTGGGGGCACCAATGGCCACAGTACACTTCCCAGAGTCAAAAGAGCCCACCCCCATGTCTCTAAGATGTTCTGGTGCAGTTATTTGGATATTGCTCTACGGTTGCTAGGGTGTTCCATCTGGTTGCTAGGCAGTGTCCAAGGTGATAATAAAAATATTCTGCCTGCTATCCCGTGTCAAAAGAGCATAAAATATTCTGCCACTCCCATGTCTCTATGATGTTTTGGTGCTGAGATAGGGGTGTTGCAATATGGTTGCTAATAGTAAAAAATAATACTTAAACTAAACCTTACCTGGTCTCTGAAATGTAGGTGGGAAAACACTGGCAGGTTCTTGGCCCATTTCACAGACATGAAGAGCAGGCGGGCTGATGTCTCAAACACACTCTCAAGGCCACGTGTGGGATAAAGAGAGCTGCTGTACTCTGGAGAACTCCTCTCGGGTTCATAGGACACTGCAGGACAGTTGTGTCTAGTATATAAAACGTAACATACAAAAAGTATTATGTTATGTAAATAGTCATCATCAGCACTCCGACGCTTCACTGTGTGTGTATCTGTTACGAATGAGGCAGCGAGGAGAGAGGATCTAAATGCAGGACTTCTTTATTAAATGAACAAACAAATAAACAAAGGAAAAACCCTCAATGGGGAAATAAACATAAACAGAGAACTAGGGCAAGGAACACAGACCAGGCTTGAACTACATTCAACGATCGACAAGGAGTGAACAAGAAACAGGGCTTAAATACACAAGGACAGGATGATTACAAATGATAAACAGGTGTGAACAATGACACAAAATGGCAGTGATGACGGCAGGTGGATTGTGGGAAATGTAGTTCGGACAAAGACAAGTGAAACCAGGGCAGACAACAAGGGAATCGTGACATAACCCCCTCTCAAAGGAGCGGCTTCCAGACACTGACCAAGAGAGCACAAGGGGCAAACAGACAGACCAAGGGAGCACAAGGGGCAAACAGACAGACCAAGGGAGCACAAGGGGCAAACAGACAGACCAAGGGGCACAAAGGGCAGACAGGCAGTCCAAGGAGGCACAGGGGCAGACAGGCAGTCCAAGGAGGCACAGAGGGTAGGCAGGCAGTCCAAGGGGCAGGGACAGGTTCAGGAGGCCTGGGAGCTGGCCACAGATCAAGGACAGGTTCAGGAGGCCTGGGAGCTGGCCACAGGGTAAGGACAGGTTCAGGAGGCCTGGGAGGCTCCGGAGGCGGAGCCGATGGAGGTGGCGCCGTAGGAGGCTCTAGAGACGGAGCCCTGGAAGGCTCAGGAGGTGGAGCCGAGGGAGGTGGCGCCGTAGGAGGCTTTAGAGGCGGAGGCCTGGAAGGCTCAGGAGGTGGAGCCGATGGAGGTGGCGCCGTAGGAGGCTCTAGAGGCGGAGGCCTGGAAGGCTCAGGAGGTGGAGCCGATGGAGGTGGCGCCGTAGGAGGCTCTAGAGGCGGAGGCCTGGAAGGCTCTTGGGGCGGAGCCGAGGAAGGTGGCGCCGTAGGAGGCTCTAGATGCGGAGCCCTGGAAGGCTCAGGAGGCGGAGCCGAGGAAGGCGGCTCTGGGGCAGAGCCATGGGAGGCGGAGCAGTAGGAGGTTCGGGAGGCGGAGCCGCAGGAGGCTCGGGAGGCTCTGGGGGTGGAGCCGTAGAAGGCTCGGGAGGCCCGAGGGGCGGAGCCCTGGAAGGCTTGAGAGACTTGAGGGGTGGAGCCCTGGGAGGCTCGAGAGGCTTGAGGGGCGGAGTCCTGGTAGGCTCGAGAGGCTTGAGAGGCGGAGCCCTAGGAGGCTCGGGAGGCTTGGGAGGCGGAGCCCTAGGAGGCTCGGGAGGAGGAGTTCTGGAAAGCTCGGGAGATTTGAGAGACGGAGCCCTGGAAGACTCGAGAGGCTTGAGTGGCGGAGTCCTGGTTGGCTCGAGAGGCTTGAGAGGCGGAGCCCTGGAAGGCTCGAGAAACTTGAGAGGCGGAGCCCTGGGAGGCTCGAGAGACTCGGGAAGCGGAGCCCTGAAAGGCTCGAGAGACTTGGGAGGCGGAGCTCTAGGAAGCTCGAGAGACTTGAGAGGCAGAGCCCTGGAAGGCTCGGGAGGCAGAGCCCTGGAAGGCGGAGCCCTGGGTGGCTCGAGAGACTTGAGGGGCGGAGCCCTGGGAGGCTCGAGATGCGCTGGCTCTGGGATGGTCGATGCTACAGGTGCTGGCTCTGGTGCTGGCTCTGGGTCGGTCGAGGCTACAGGCGCTGGCTCGCTGACGTCTGAGGCTACAGGCACTGGCTCGCTGACGACGGAGGCTACAGGCACTGGCTCGCTGACGACGGAGGCTACAGGCGCTGGCTCGCTGACGACGGAGGCTACAGGCGCTGGCTCGCTGACGACGGAGGCTACAGGCGCTGGCTCGCTGACGACGGAGGCTACAGGCGCTGGCTCAGGGACGACGGAGGCTACAGGCGCTGGCTCAGGGACGACGGAGGCTACAGGCGCTGGCTCAGGGACGGTCGAGGCTACAGGCGCTGGCTCAGGGATGGCTGAGGGGGCAGGCGCAGGCTCGCTGACCGTAGCAGGTGTGCACTGGGGAGCGGAAGCCTTTCTTCTCCTCCTCCTCCGGGCGAGCGAACCTGGCAGCACTGGCTCTTTGACCAAGGCAGGCATGGAGGTTGGCTCACTGGCAGGCTTGAAGGGATGAACCACGGGCGAATGGAGTGTTACCACTGTGGGAGAAGAGGCAGGGTTCTCCTCAACGATGCCCACAGTGAACGGCGAGGCGCAGGCCAGCAGAGTCTCCTCAATGTACGCGCGGAGCGTCCAGCCACGCGTCGCCGGTGGCAACCGCTCCTTGATCACACTGTTTAGGTTGGCCCAGAAGAAGCCCACCAGGGAGGAGTCTGGGAAGTCCGTGATGCTCACCAGCTCGAGGAAATCACGGATGTGGTCTTCCACAGGACGGTCCCCCTGAATGAGGCTGAGCAGCTGGCAGTTGGCTCGTAGAACCGCTAGATCCATGGAGGTCGATCGTTCTGTTACGAATGAGGCAGCGAGGAGAGAGGATCTAAATGCAGGACTTCTTTATTAAATGAACAAACAAATAAACAAAGGAAAAACCCTCAATGGGGAAATAAACATAAACAGAGAACTAGGGCAAGGAACACAGACCAGGCTTGAACTACATTCAACGATCGACAAGGAGTGAACAAGAAACAGGGCTTAAATACACAAGGACATGATGATTACAAATGATAAACAGGTGTGAACAATGACACAAAATGGCAGTGATGACGGCAGGTGGATTGTGGGAAATGTAGTTCGGACAAAGACAAGTGAAACCAGGGCAGACAACAAGGGAATCGTGACAGTATTACTCCGCGTTCGTGCTGTTCTAAACTAAAGTGTATCTGTAAGGTGTTATTGACTTTATTTTTGAAATTACATATGTTAGCCAGCAGGTGGTGGCAAAAGATACATTTTGTGTGTAATATGATCTTGCACACCGGCTACAGTGAAATAGAGAGGAATACCCCCGCTTGGACGTCTATTTTCCACTGAAAAAGCTCACTGAGAAATCTCTGAATGGGTGTGGCAAAAGGTGATTGCACAGGGTCCATCTCTCTATCTCTCTCTCTCTCTCTCTCTCTCGCTCTCACTCACACACACACACACACATGTTGTGTTTCCATGTTTTATGGGGACTTTCCATAGACATAATGGTTTTTATACTGTACAAACTTTATATTCTATCCCCTAAACCTAACCCTACCCCTAAACCTAACCCTCACAGAAAACTTTCTGCATTTTTACATTTTCAAAAAACATCATTCAGTATGATTTATAAGCTGTTTTCCTCATGGGGACTGACAAAATGTCCCCACAAGGTCAAAAATTTCGGGTTTTACTATCCTTATGGGGACATTTGGTCCCCACAAAGTGATAAATACACGCTCACACATACACACACACACACACACACACACACACACACACACACACACACACACACACACACACACACACACACACACACACCCAGCTGTATATCCTTGTTTATCCAATAACTTGTTAGAAACAGCACAAGCCGTGATACTATTTCTGAAGTGAACTTTTTGAATTACTAATGGAGGCTTGGACGCATCATTTGTTTTGAACCAGCAACGGCAGATTCTGATTCGTCGTGTTTTTTTATGTACTTGTTCATTGAACTGTTGTATATAAGCAATATCACACTCGCAATCCAGTATTACCTACGGCACTTGGCCTGTGGCCGAATCACAGCAGTGCTGATGTAGGGCCATATAGCACTCTTGCTCGTGTGATATTGCTTAAATATAAAATGTAACACACAAAACATATAATGGTATGTTAATAGTAAATAGTATGTAATAGTATAGTACACTATAGGACAGTGCGATATAGTACATAAAATATAACATACTTCAAGTATAATGGTATGTTAATAAATGGTATGCAACAGTATATTATAGTATGAAAAGTATAGTACACTCTAGGACAGTATGGTATAATATATAAAATGTAACACACTAAATGTACATATAATGGTATGTAAATAGTATGCTATGGTGTAGGACACTGCAGGACAGTATTGTATAGTATTTAACAAGTAACATACAGGCAGTATTTTGTTGTGTTTCGTCTGGGTTGGGTCGGTCCTCCTAAAATTCCAGGAATAGTTCTGTTTTTACCCTTGATTGATCAGTGGTGGAAAGAGGACCTCAGGACAAGGGCCTTTAACATACCACCATGCAAGATACAATCCAATTAATCTGTTCAAATAGTTTTGTTTTACTTGTACAATGACAATTAAGAATTTTACTACAAGGCCTTTTATACTAACATAAAACCACTTTACATGTAAAATCTCTTTATCTTTAGCATTATGTAAAGTATTTCTAGATCTCTGCAATCTTTCTACCATAATAGGTGGCCACTAAAGATGGTGGTCTGGTGTCAGTTGGAGCGGATACCCAGTTCCGGATAGCCATGTGTCAAATGTTGTCAGAAAGCTCTCAAAGAGTAGAACACAACCAGCCTATTTGTTTTACTCACAGTCAAAAATATAAGCATATTTGCTTATAACATGAAAATTAAACAGAACATAAAATATCACATGTTATTACTTAGAGGAGGCAATTATCTTTAATACGAGCCTACACACAACGTAATCAGATGTAAAGATCATTAGATAATCCACACGAAGCACATAATGAGCTATCTGGCTAAAAACATGTTAGCTTGCCTGGATCAGATAACTTCATCTAAAATGATATAGTGCGTTATCCAGCATCATGGAAAGCTAAACCAATCATATTAGGATTCAGCTGCAACCAGAGGTGAAAGTCATCCAAATATGGGAAGAGAGGATCGTTCACTCCAATGACATATGGCCACCAGAAGATTGTGCCAAGTACATGACACATACTCAATGATGACTCAAATAACACAGAATGGAACTAAATTAAATCTAGTTACTCATGCATGCATGCTTTGAAAAGAAAGCATACCTTTAGTCATTGTTTTATTTGCATATGTTATTAGTTCTTATGTACAATTATTTTGTTGTATTTGTTTGGAGACATTAGGATAAATTATATTTGTAATGCTACAACTTTTGATAGCTTTGACGTATCAACACAAAATTTTACTCAGTTACAGGTGACATGAATTGACATGGAGCTACATTGTTTACACCCAGTTATAATGTCAAATCAGAAACAAAAGAGAAAAAGTATTTTTTTTGCTCAAATTTTTTGTTATTTTTCAGCAGTTCATGAATACATTCATGACAAGCACATACAGTTGAAGTCAGAAGTTTACATACACTTAGGTTGAAGTAATTCAAATTCACTATTTAACCACTCCACAGATTTCATACTAGCAAACTATAGATTTGGCAAGTCATTTAAGACATCTACTTTGTGCATGACACGAGTAATTGTTCCAAGGGTTGTTTGCAGACAGATTGTGTCACTTTTAATTGACTGTGTCACATTCCAGTGGGTCAGAAGTTTACATTCACTCATAGGTGGAAATCGCGAGGGTTGTCCCCCCTAAAATATCATTAAAATATGTGTATTGTAAATAATATAATGATATATTCTTAAAATAATTGTTTAAGAAATAAAATAATACAAATGCAAATGGGGCAACAACAAAAAAAAACTTGTTTCCCCTTCAAAAATTGCTCTTGAGAATTGTTATGTTTATTAATAATTGGCAGTGTTAATAATTACTTGTGTTGGAAACGCTCAGTGAGATTGGCCAGGAGATTTGGATGAAGCTTCAGTAGTATTCTTTATTGTAGAAGATCAGAAGCATCAGTCTACACACACTGATTAGTCACAACATTAAAATCACGTGCCTAAAATTGTGTAGGTCCTCCTCGTACCGCCAATTCAGCACCAACCCGGATATCAGAATAGCATTCTGAGTTGATTTTCTTCTCACCACAATTGTACAGAGTGGTTATCTGAGATACCGTAGACTTTGTCAGTTCGAACCACTCTGGACATTCTTTGTTGACCTCTCTCATCAACGAGGCATTTCCATCCACAGAACTGCCACTCACTGGATGTTTTTAGTTTTTGGCATCATCCTGAGTAAATTCTAGAGACTGTTGTGTGTGAAAATCCCAGGAGATCAACAGTTACAGAAATATTCAAACCATCTGATCTGGCACCAACAATCATGCCACGGTCCAAATCATTGAGATCACATTTTTCCCCATTCTGATGGTTTATGTGAACATTAACTGCATTGCACTGCTGCCACATGATTGGCTGATTAGATAATCGCATGGATGATTGTTGGTGCCAAACAGGCTGGCTTGAGTATTTCTGTAACTGCTGATCTCCTGAGATTTTCTCTAAAAAAATTTGCCATTGTTTACTTTTCTGTGGGCTGCCTGCCACTCAGAGGCCGAGATATTCAATGAAACAACAAGGATGGGGATTGAACGGAAAATTAGACTGAATGTCTTTGGACGAGCACATCTGTGAAGGCTAAAATGCATTAGAGCGCCACCTACATTTCAGATCTGTATATTGTGATGAAATGTGATAAAGAAAAAAACATTTTCTAGTGCTTTCTACAACTTAGTGGGATAAAATGAGACTTTTCAAAGTGAGGTAGCGTGAACAGAAGCAGAATTACATGCTTACACAATTATGACAAAAAAAAAAGTTTATTTTTTATTCTGTTTATAAGATTCTAAACACATACAATACTATTTATGAATAATTGGGAGTCTTCTTTTTATTTGGGCGGTTCTCTGAAAAATGTGACCATTATTTTGCAATTAGTCCACAGTGTGTGAATGGGGGTGGTTTGGAAGTCCTGGGGTCACTTCTTGTCTGCATACAGGAGGTAATTTAGATGTAAAAATCAAGGTGAGAGGCACGCCCCCAGTAATGGTGAGAATTTCTGTGAATTCACAAAACTATTATCATGTATTCTATGGTTGTGGTACTAAGACCAGTGAACCAGTCGCACTGAGAATGATATGAATGATATGTACATGTATACTCATTCATTATGTACATACAATTGGATATTTGTTGCATATGTTTTAAGGTGATTCTGAGCTGAGGTACAGGAGGAGGAGAGAGAACAGATGTGGAAAGACAATTCATATTTTCAATTAAAATGATTTTGGGGTTTTCTCAGGATTTTGTGCCCCCTTGGTCCAGACTTCCTGGCACCATTGCCTTACAAACCTTAGTGTCTCGTGCAAGATTGCAATTTTTTTAGATGCGGTGTCAAGTTAAAAAAGTACTTAAACTTTGAAAAAATGTTCTCCAGGCACTTGTGTTCTGTTATTTGTTGCGCTGCGTCCTGCATTTATTTTTTGTGCAAGAACACTTTTGGTATGATTGGCCACTTTGTCTCTTGTTGTATGCAATGTAGGTGCATTCCCCTCGGGTTTTAGGGTTGTTAGTGGTACTCCTTTTTCTATTGGGCTCTCTTTCTAACCTCTACAGATGCTGAGAACTTCAAGTTTGAGAAACAGAGGCAGGTGGAGGTTAGGAGCACATTTGAGCTGATTATACTCCCCGAGAAGCCCATCATGCTAACCTTCAAACCACTGCATAAGAGTAGATAACAGAGCTTCAAACAGGAAATAATGAAGGTCGAGAGCTTCAAACAGGAAATAATGAAGGACCAGAGCTTCAAACAGGAAATAATGAAGGACCAGAGCTTCAAACAGGAAATAATGAAGGACCAGTGCTTCAAACAGGAAATTATTCTGAGGGGCCAGAACTGGATAAACACCACTGACCTTAGAGCTGGAAAACAAGAAAGCTCAAATATGTCAGTGACTTGTTATAAAGACTTTTGAGTTCTATTTATTTCAGAAGCATGCTAAAATAAATCTGAATATTTGTTTTACACACCTTTTTAAACTAATGAAAATGGAGGGCTTTTAATGAAGATGACTACAATACATTTCTTAATAAATCTGTAATGCTTTGGATGCATTAACTGATATAAATGAATTAAAATATATATATTTTTTTCTTTTCAATTGTTGTTTTATTAATAGAAAACAATTATATACATAATTAGATTTTTATTTTTCCTTTTAAATACATGCAATGTTGAGGCATGATCATTTCAGAGGTTCCAGTTGTCTATGTCGTACACGTCCCATCACAGAATCAGTCACACTTTTCTGTTGAGGAAATGTAAAATACTTTTTCAATATGTAAAACTATTGTGTATTCCATAGTTATGTCCTAGATCAAAAACTTAATGAACTGTATATATGCATGTGGAAGAGAGAGTGAGAATGTGTACTCACAACAGGAAGGTCATGAAGAATCATGGTTGATGTTTGAGCAAATCCATGTTCATATTCACTGATTCTGGTCAACATCTCTTGTTTGTCCTTCCCCCATTGTTTAGAGTTCTCTTTAAGCTGAATCAGACACACAAATGAAAAATAAACAAACAAAAATAGATAATCAGTCAATATCAGGAGAGCAGAACACCTGGACACTAACATTTTCCGTGACTCCAAATACTGTATATGCTGCAAATGTTGCTCAATATGTTGTCATCTTATTATTAATGTTAATCAAAGTCCATGATGATGCGTGATGACAGTGAGTGTAAATGATAACAGAATCTTCATGTATTTATAACTATCCCTTTCAGCATGCAAGCTAAATTCTCACATTTGCCTTCCTGACAGCATTAAAAGCAAACCTGTTGTTCCAGTGTCTGGATTCGACCTTCAGCTCTTGCCAACTGTGTTAATAACTCCAACTTCTCACTATCTGAGAAATTCTGATGGGACTGAGAAAACAAACACATTATTTAAACACATCTGTTTTGTAGAGTATCGCTCATGTATATTTGAGTTGAGGTGTGCTGTAGCAAGTGTCCCATGTTTACCTGCACAGGTTGTTGAATTATGATAGGAGGGGGTTGATTACGGAGCCTGTCCAGTTCCAGTCTGAGTCGAGAGTTTTCTGATGCTAGCACAGACTCGATTTCTCTCCTCTTGTGTTCTTCTTCATCTGTAAAAACACAGCAGAACTACTGTTCCCAAATTAGTTTTACACCTCAGGCCTGATTGTCTAACATACGTGTCAGTTTGAATGTTTTACATCTGCATGGTAAAAATGTGATATCAACTTTTATTCAACTTAAACCGCTTATTTCCAGGTTTAAATAAGATTTTAAATCCCAGATTTTTAGGGTCTGGGTAGCTCAGTGAGTACTGACGATGACTACCACCCCTGGAGTCGCGAGTTTGATTCCAGGGTGTGCTGAGTGACTCCAACCAGGTCTCCTAAGCAACCAAATTGGCCCGGTTGCTAAGGAGGGTAGAAACACATGGGGAAACCTCCTTGTAGTCGAGATTAGTGGTTCTCGCTCTCAATAGGGTGCGTGGTAATTTGTGCGTGGATCGCGGAGAGTAGCATGAGCCTCCACATGCTGTATCCAAGGTGTCGTGCACGCCAAGCAACGTGACATGATGCACGGATTGATGGTCTCAGGAGCGGAGGCAAGTGAGACTTGTCCTCCGCCACCCGGAATGAGGTCAGTAACCGCACCACCACAAGGACCTAGTTAGTCGTGGGGATTGGGCATTCCAAATTGGGGAGAGAAGGGGATACATTTATTTTTTAAATTCCAGATTTTCAATTTGGGCTCAGACCTTTGGATTTCACTGTGGTTATATTATAATCTATTAGATTATTGTGTGTTTGTGTGTGAACTGCTGATATTTATTAGGTAATTTCACCCAATGCATGTGCGATAATTTTCAGTCAGTGGAAGAGACACACCTTTATGTTTCATTGCTGCTTTTTTCTTCTCTGAATTGTCTTGATTTCTTTCTTTCAGTTTTACATCCAATATTTTCTCCATTTTTTCAATGACCTGCTCAATAAATTAATCCAAGAATCAGATTTTTGTACTGGAAGCCAACAGTTGTGCTGGAACAGTTTATACATGTTTAAAAAATACTTGACAAAAATTTTAGAAAACTAATACTATTTTACAGAATAGCTAAATACCTTTTCCTGTTGCCGAATTGTATCCTCCAGAGCCATAATTTTCCTGCCACTAGCCTGGTATCTCTTTAGCACGGCCTGCTGTTGCTGATGGGCTCTTTGAAGCTGGACAAACTCTTTCTCAATGTCATTCTTCTACAATGAGCACAATAAAGAACTATAACTGCACACAGGTTTAATACAGTGAGTTAACTCATTTATTGGGAGAGTACTGTTTTAAGATGCCTGCTTGCTTTGTATAATTTGCAGCTTCTGTTTATCAAATGGAAAGAGCATTATAACACTTGGTCTGGAAACAAACTCAGCCTGAATCAATCAATGATCTTAAGAGGAAACCATTAATGCTATTGTTACAGCATATCCTTACTTCCAGCAAACATCATAAATAAATGCCAGTAAATGGACCCCTTGAGCTTCAAAGAGGAAACACATTGTCTCTGAGCACTGCTACTTTGGTAAAAGAGTTTCATTAAGAACTTGAATTGATCCGAGGGAAATCGGTCTTGATTGACCCACCCTGATAAGCTCGTTCTGAAGCTGTTGTATTCTGTCCTTTTGGGCAGCCGCCGCGCTGCTTTCACTGGCCAGCTTGAACTTCAGAGAGGCTGCAGGAAGTGCCATACAACAATAATGAGTGTTGACTGAACCAGCAAACAATAACAGGTTAATATGAAAAAGACCTTGCCTTCCTTTATATCAGTTTCTCATTCCTGTCCTGAAGTACCACTAACACTACACATTTTGGATGTCTACCTTATTTTAGACACTCAATTCAGATCAAGGAGTATGAACTGATCAGTAAAATCAGGTGTGTTGGATAAAGGAGAACTCCAAAATGTGTAGTGTTATTGATAATCAAGGAACACTGATTTATATAATTCTGCATTAATTTTATCAAACCATTTGTAATACAGTTTAACAACTATAACAGTATAGTGTACAGTATAGTATAAAGCCCTGTATAGTAAAGTGCTTTTTATAATGGTGCAGTATAGTATGGTACAGTAAAGTACAGTGTTGGTTAAGTCAATTGTATTATTGTATTGTATAGTATAGTACAGCAAAGTATAGTATGGAACAGTCTATAGTAAAGTGTATTTTAAAGTGGTACAGTATAGTATATAGCACTGTATATTAAAGTGCATTTATTATGATATAATATAGTGTAGTATAGTTTAGCATACAGCACTGTTGGTAAAGTTATGTTATTATTGTATGGTATAGTATAGAACACTATAGTAAAGTGCTTTTTATAATGGTACATTGTGATATGTTATGGTAAGGAATAGTATAGTAAAGTATAGTATAGTACAGTATAGAACACTGTTGGTAAAGTTTATGTTATTATTGTATGGTATAGTATAGAACACTATAGTAAAGTGTTTTTTATAATAATACATTAAAGCAGGGGTCGGCAACCTAAGGCACACGCGCCAGCATTGGCATGCAGAGGGGTAATCACTGGCACTCCAGCAACGGCGAGAGAGGAGTAGATTATTTTAATTATATAAATTCTGCATATGCATTCCAGTCTATATCTTGATGTAATCCTTCCTCATGATCACGCAGCGTGTTTTCATCAGCTGACTGGGAGACTAAACAAAAAGTTATAATGTGATGAGAATGCAGTATACCGAACAGACTCATGCAACGCGTGCAAGACATTCACACATCCCGAGCCGGCAGTGCTTCACGTTTGGTTAATTGCAAGAGTAAATGCGCCTGCTTTTCTGCGGTCAGGCTGCATGGATGACAGTCTACATTCCGTGTTTCATTTGATTATTTTTGCTTTCAGAGCAACATGTGATGTAATAAGGAAAAGCCATTGACCAGGAATATAATCAATGTCAAAGAAGTTGCTGATCCCTGCAGTATAGAATGGTGTGGTATAGTATGATATGGGATTGTATAGTATAGTACTTTAAAGTATAGAGCCCTATTGGTAAAGTTAATTCTATTATTGTTTAGTAAAGTATAGTATAGTGGATGTGGATGTGAGTGTATGTCTGTCTATGTGTGGCCCTGCGATGGACTGGCGACCTGTCCAGGGTGTCCCCCGCCTTTCGCCCAATGTTAGCTGGGATAGGCTCCAGCCCCCCGCGACCCTGTACACAGGATAAGCGGTTGACGATGGATGGATGGATGGAAAGTATAGTATAGAGCACTGTAGATAAAGTTCATTTTATTATTATATATTATAGTATATTATAGTATAGTATAGAACACTATATAGTAAAGTGCTTTTTATAACGTTACGGTACAGTATTGTATGGTATAGTACAGTATGGCATAGAGCACTGTATATTAAAGTGCATTTTATTATGGTATAGTGTAATATAGTATAGTTTAGTATAGTTTAATATAGAGCGCTGTTGGTAAAGTTAATTTTATATGGTATAGTATAGTATAGTAAATGCATTCTATAATGGTACGGTATAGTATGGTATGGTATAGTATAGTATAGTATAGTATAGTATAGTATAGTATAGTAGTATACCATATCAAAGCATTGCATAGCATAGCATAGACATGTCCCCCCAATAATCAGATATGGCCAAATTCTATAGCCCAATAATTTATATTCTTGTTGCTGTTTGCTGCAGTCCTAATTGTCTAAAGTTGCATAGATTACATAATAATAAAAAAAAAAAACCTTGTCAATGTCATTTGAGATCAAAATCAAAGACTCAGTTTTCATAGAAGTTAAGTGGGAAACTAATGGATTAGTCCAGCATTAGCAAGGTCAGCAATTCAAAACAAGAATATTAGTGCCATGTAAGAAATGTTGTACAGACCGACAGTTATTTCCAAGTATGCAAACTACTTATTCAATGGTTTGTAATTGAAAATATGTCATGCATAATACATGATTCATAATGTCATTCATGATTGTGAGTGAAAAAAATCCATAAAACTATTAGTAGGAGAGTTATTATCACCCTCAGATTTGAACTAAAACATGGTGACCTATGGCTTTTGTGTTTTTTACGTTGTGTTAAGGGCAGTGTGAGATTTTCTTAATGTGAGTAAATCTAAAAAGGGTAGTTAGAAAAAGTTTGGCAACCACTGATCTAGGTTGTAAAATAACATTGCGGTAATTAACTATATCATTTATGTTGCTATTCTAATAGATCCATTTCTCAGTTCTTGCCATATTGTATATTTAAAGCTATGAAGTGATCTTTTTTGCCACTGCACAAATCTAATTTGTGGCAAAGAATATGTGGTGTGGACTTGCCTGTTATTTCTATAATTATACAGTACGTTAGTTGAATGTACAGCATGAACTTAAAAAGAACAGTGTAAATTAAAAAAAATTATTATAATATATATATATATATATAACATTTTGGGCCTTTATCACATTTAGAGCCTTTATTCCATAAGTTATTGCATTCAGCACCTTCACTATTTTAAGGACAAAAAGGACCATTATATTTTTACCTCAACACCCATAGTATACCAAGAACAGTACAGTATATTATTTTAATTTCAGAGTTCAATGTGGTATTAAAACATAAAAGTAGTTCAGTACCTCTGAATTTATATGAAACATTTAGAATAGTTGGCCGAACTATGGATTCTGAGCTAAACTGATATTCAGACTGCAGGAACATTAACATGCTGTGACCATGACACTATGGAGATATTTTTGGAGAAAACATACAACTATCTAACACCCTGAAAGAGACGCATGCATTCGCCATGCAGACGAAATTAGCATTAGCATTAGCTTTGAAGGACTCAAAGGTCTTTGACATGTCCTTTAAGCGCAGCCTTGTGTTTGTGTGTATGTGTGTGTGAGGGACACACACTGTTCTTAGCAGATAAGGCAGCGAGTTCTTATCAGATTCCCTTAGCTAAATGAGAGGTTTTTATCAATCTCAGCGCAGCTCAACAAGGACATGTGATACTCCAACAGTCACTTCCTAAAGTGAGCAAAACTTTCGGTTCAGTCTGGTGTCTTTAAACTCTTTTGACATAAGTGTACATCATTGGTCTCTCTATAATGCCAGTATAATAACTAGTGATGCTTGCTAAGTTGCTAATCAAGCTAACACATGCTTACACTTACTGTTAGGGTTTTTAAAACACACTGCATCATGAATGATGCATGAATTTGTGTGGCTTGTTGACGAGAGGTGTGCTATTACATTTCTAAGTGACTGAATTTGCAATTTGTATTAGCTGTGATGACCCAAATTTTGTCAGAAATGAAGATGTTCTGAACGTTTCACCTATTGTCTAATAGTTTAGCATTGGGAAACTCCAGGGGGAATCCCCGCAGAAAAATGTTGGCGGTACCACCATTCTGAAAGAGCTGAGATAATTGCAGTATTAATTGTACCTGCTAATCAGGTAAGGTTTAGTGGCAAAGTGCACAGCCATGAAGAATAAAACCTAATCTAATCTTTACATGCTTAAATGAGATTATAGTGGGAAGAAATATACCGATCTGGTCAGCCATCTCAGTTTTGGTCATGACGTCAATATCGACGTCATCAAGCAGGGTGTGGCCCAGATTCTGATGCAGGGAGAGGTCACGTCGCAGCTCACTGTTCTCAGACTCCAGACCGCTCACCTTAGAGCGCAGCGCGATTATGTCATCGGCCATCTTGTGCATAGCTGTACGGTAGTTTTCCAACTCCTAAAAAATGTAAGAAAACATTTGAATTGACAAAATCCTGCAAATATGGATTTTTTATGTGAAATATTACTTTCCATCTGAATATGTAATACTATGTATGAATTTTGGGGTTTGCCTTAATAGGAAGGACCATCAATGACATACTTAACTCTACATGAATGGCAGTTGCACTTTGCTGCCACTAGGGAGCATCAAAGACACATGTTCAGTCGGGTGTCTGCTCAGTGTTGAGTGTTTCACAGAACCAAAACAAGATTCACAGCAATCCTGTTTTCATGCAGCATTCGTCTGAGGCTGACTGTCTGTCTAATTAACATTCATTTTGACTCTGTTTGAACCCTTTTACAGGGAAAGAGAGATCTACTGTCACGTTTAGAATTGCAGTTGGGCTAATACTGGAGAACCTGTCATACTGTCAGTACTGTAATGGCTTCACTATAGCAGCAGTACAATGTAATCAATCCTTAGACTGTAGCCTAAGGGAGAACTGCAGATCTGAGTGCACAGAGGAAGTATACCGGATGAAATCTGCCAAGTGAAAGGTGCTTGCCTATTTCTCTTGCCAGAATGCCTATTCTGAAACTGCTGGACTTGGATCAAAACGTATAGACACAATATCACCTATTAATAAAGCTATATATACCAGACAGAGCTAGAATCATACTTACTTAGCTATTGGTGGACTGCCATGGGGTTTTAATGGCCGATGCAGATTTAATATATACTGTACACAACGGCCGATGGCCATTATATTGTGGTTTTCCCCTTCCAAGGACCCCCCTTCCTAAAATTAGCATTCTGATGAATAAAGTCCCATTTCTATTGTGTGTGAAAAATATTAAAGGAATATTCCGGGTTCAATACAAGTTAAGCTCAATCAACAGCATTTGTGGTATAATGTTGAGTACCACAAAAAAGTATATTGACTCATCAATAAAAAAAGGAGAAATCTTGGTAATAATGGGGCAAATTTTTGGAGGGTTTAAACACAGAAATGTGAAGCTTATAACTTTATAAAAACACTTACATTAATTCTGCTGTTAAAATGTTTTTATTATTTGAGTTGTAAAGTTGTTTAACCTTGTGTGACCCTGAATACATATGAGTAGACATTGCATTTTAGCTTCACTATACGCAATGCACAATATCAATTCATTGAAGCCGAATGATCTCAGTTCAGGAGAAACTGTGCTGTCAGTAAAGTAGTTTGTCTTTGGGAGAAACGGCAACAAAACTACATCTGGTAAGAAACCTAATTAAGGTTTTACATCGAAACCTGTTTGAGTCTCTGGTTTCATCTGATTGATCATTTATAATATTTGAGCAATTTATCCCGAAACTACACGCTGCTAAAAACAATATACACTAATGTGTACTTTAGAACATTTGTTTCCATAGAAATACTGTACTGTGCATTAACATATTGAGAATCAATGGATTCATCCAAAAACTGAAAAACTTTGCTTTCAGAGGCTTTAGGATGAAAATAAGGTGCATATGTATACTTTTATTTTAACATGGTTGGCAGTGATTGGATGATGCTGCCCATTAATTTGTATCTAAATGAATTATGCTAATTTCTGATGTAATGTCTATAACATCTTAAAAACATTAATAACCAACACTCCTGGGAACATAATATACTGTCTTTCTATAGCTTGGTATTATTTAAAATGTCACAACTTCGACATGTCGAAATAGATTTTTGTGGTAATCAACATTGAGCCACAAATGCTGTCGACTGAGCTTAACATGTATTGAACCCGGAATATTCCTTTAAGCGTGATCTTATAAAGACAACACATTTCCAAACTTAAATAATAGATTTTTGTACTGTTATCATACCAAAGCAAATTATTAACATTTTATCTGGAAAATATTACTTTGAGTCAAGTTCACAGAATACCTTTTTTCTACCCAATATTACAGCTATTTTAGAAGTATAAACCTGAAGAAAAGCATTTTCATTTTCGGATTTCTTTTTTTAGCACTTTTCATAAAAAACATTGTTATAAAGCATTCTTTAGAAAGCAGAAACTGTAACGATACCGAATTCGGTAAATGCTAAAAATTATGTCGTTGAACAACATGAACAACAGCCCTAAAAATACATTTTATAAAACCATTTCTTTTTTTCTTTTCTAAATTTTATTTTTCCTGGACCCCTTAGCACCCCTTGCAGATTTTAACAATCCTATTTATAAAAATATAGCAAATAAAATATATGCAATTTAAATTAACACTTTTTTTTTTTTTTTTTTTTTTTTTTTACAGTATTTACTCAAAATCTACAACAATTAAAATCAGAAAATGTTTATTATAAAAAATATTATAAAAATATTTGTTGTGTTGTCAAGGCGGTCAGTAGATTTTGGAACTGACATAAGTGGAAAATGACACTTCTTTTAAAAGACCAAAAAGACGAAACCGATACTCTCGAAATGGCCAAATATCAGCTGATTTATCAGTCTATTATTAGTCACAGCACAGTGTAACAATCATGCTTTTGGGAACATAGTTTTGGCATAACTTGTTTCTCAATTAGGGATGCACAGATACAAAATTGTGTGCCGATACTGATATCGATTATTTAGATCAAAGTCTGCCGATACCGATGGTTTGGTGGTTCTGCTGATTTAATACTACCTTGTTTCAAATCACTCTTAATTAATTACACAACTTCAAAGGAAATTTAAATCCTACCTTTATTGTCTAATAATCAGCCCTAATCATAAAGTGTTCTTAAACAATAATCGGACGATACATTGGTGCAATGCCTTTATTTTGAATGTTTGTTCTATAGCCTTGAAAAATGGGATTGTGACATCAGACATGTCCTAAGCAGAGAACACACCAGGGGCATTGTAGGATGTACCACACTTTCAGGCATCCTTTTGTGCTATTGTGTTAGTTGTATGTCACATGCCATGTAACATGCGAGCAAGGCTTTCTACTCTTTCAAGTGCAATCATTCAGGGTCACTGTGTAGGGAGGGGGTTCATCTGACAGTTAAGTCAGGGGTCGGGTGTGCAGAAACGGGAGGGGAGGTAGAGGGACCGATCAGGCGGTTCCATCTGGGCCAGTGTGCGTGTGGCTCCCTTGGGTCGTCTGAAAGAAATTGAGCGCTTAATTGAAAGGGCACACATGCAAGGTGAGAATGATGATCGTGATGAGATGTGGGGGCCCGTTGGGTGAAGAGGAATCATCTAAACCCAATGAAAGAGGGAATGAGGAGGGAGAAAGAAAGATTGGTCCCTTTAGACTGCACCAGATTTGCCCCCACATAGTCTGCACTGTTGCACCAAACAATCACATTATAAAAACACATATGGGACTCTCTCTCTCTCTTTTTCTCTGTCTGTGGGGTGCATTGCGATGATTCTGTGATGATGAGAAAAGAAAAGCCAATATGGTCTTTCCATTCCATCATTGCTTCAGAGACTGAGAACTATAGACAAATACAGGTCACCTTGAGTTGGGTCTTGAGGGCTTTTCCTTTGAAATCCACTATAGTGCTGTGAATATTCATAACCAGCACTCTAATTAACCAAAACTCATCAAATTGAACAACATTGCATCAAACATGCAGTTACTGTTTATGGTACTGTAAAGATTATAACGTGCTTTGGAGGTGCTACAAAAGGTTGGGGTACTTAACCTATTCGTGCAGTAGAGATGATCCCCTGGCAATGGATGAGACTGATCCCCTTGAGAGAGACACAAATCTCCTCAAAAGAGAGACTAAAGTCATATTTATCCAGTGGAAGAAGGCTAACTTTTTTCTACCAAACGTACTAAAGCATCCTAGGCGAATGAAGCAAGTGTTTATAAAATAGCCTTAAGTAAGTTTTTAAAATAGCCTTCAATTTTAACTAGCTGGCTGTGAAACAGGTTGTCTTTGTGAAGTTTGTGTTGAGTATCATAAAAAAAAGTGTAGTTTTGAACAACTTTGGAGAGAAGGGCTTCAAAGTTATCAATTTCTTACATTACGATAGTATGCTAGCTAGCTACAATCTCCTTAGTTGGTGCACATGATTGTAAACATGTCACGTCCAAACCACACCCACCATTAGTGTCAACCAATCATAAACACTCTTCGATTAGCCAAGTTTTCCTAGGTATAGAATTTCAGGGATGTGCACGAACAGGAGAAATACCACCAATCAAACACCTTAACAGAAGTAAAAGAAGCCTGTATGTAAGTCCTTTTTTACTATCAATTCTCCTGCCAGCCCAGTAAATGGCGATATGTATGAAGAATGCGAATAGCTGAAAACAAAAGAAGAATGTGAAAGTAAAAATTAAAGTGGAGAATGACTGAGCAGGGAGGAGAATTTATAGTAAAAATGGACTAAAATATTGATCTGTTTTTTACTCACACCTATCAAATCGCTTCTGAAGACATGGATTAAACCACTGGATTACTTTTGTGTGGACATATGTGATTTTTGGAGCTTCAAAATTTTGGCACCAATTCACTTCCACTCTATGGACCTACAGGGCTGAAATATTCTTCTAAAAATCTTCGTTTGTGTTCAACAGAAACTATTATGAGAGAACTTTCATTTTTGGGGGAACTATCCCTATAAAGTGAGGCACTATCCACTGCCATTTTATTGAATAAACAGAGGGCTGTCTTCATTAAAACATCCCTATTTGGCTACGCAGAAGAAGAAGGTCGAAAGAAAGTTGGTATTTGAGGGTTAGTAAATTATGAAAGATTTTTTTAAAAATAGAGAGAAGAACTTCTGGAAAATTCTGGGAAAGAAGTACATACAGTATAATATATACTCACTTTATTTTGATGTTCATTGACTTCAGCTGCATGAGGATCCTCTTCTAAATCCGGTATAGGGGGACTAAATAGGAAACATTTACAGAAAATGAACGAACAGAGCAAAAAGTCTAAAATATCACTGCACTGTAATTGATATTTGCAGTAACCCTCATAAAAAGCTCTTTTACCTTCTGTGTGGTGAGTACACGTCATATGTTTGATTGAGCTGAGAGTCTGACATTTTCTCTTCTGCAGGTTCTGTCCTGTTTTTGGGATTTTTAAGGAGGTGAAGATAATCTGGGAGAATCTTGGAGAGAGCGTCATGTGACGGCAAATCATAAGAATTCCTTTCCATCTGTGGGAAAAACAAAGAGATCAAATAGCACGTTTAAAAGCATGATCCTAACAAAATGCATAGAAACAACTGAATGTCGGGCCATTTTAACTAACAAACTGTCCTTGACAGTGTATAGCACATTATATAATGTATCTGTTACATCTATATTGCAGTACATCAAGCTGAGAATGTAAAGTTACAAATAAGAAAAAATAAAGCTTTTTTTGTTTTTACTTACAGAACGTGTCACTGGCCTGTAATGATTCTTCGATTTTTAAATAAAAGTGCTAAATACACTAAAGTAATACACTAAAGTACGTGTGCACATCAATTCCAAAATGTGACAGAACAAGGTTCAGCTTCAATCATAGAGAGTTTCATTGTAAGAAACACTGAAAGGAGGTCTTATGTAAATTCACTGCCAAACACAGTCCTGCATGGTTACTATGGACAACACTCTTTCTTCAATGTAATGCAAATAGGACAGAAGTCCAAGAACCAACTTTAACTTCCATTAAAACACTACCCTATGTTTACATTCTCATTTCAATGAACAAGGACCAATATTTCTCCTCAGTTCAGGCATAATCCATCATAAGAGAAGACATAAGAGATGGTTCTAAGATCATCGGGTCAGCAGGCATCTGTTATCAAGTTACCTGTGCAAGCTCATTCTGTGGTTTCTCATAGTTCTGTGGTTGTTTCTGCATTGGTCTGAAAGGTCCTGGGCTCTTATGAGGAATATATAGAAGACAAGTGCATGTGCCGGACCATGCGACAGCTCTGGCACTGTTAGCAACCTGATACTGGGTTACCACAACACAAATCCTGCCTAGCAACTTTTCTAACTGCTAGTCTGACACAGCACAATATCCATGTGTATGTGCAAGTTTTATAGATATACGGAACATTCAAAGATATAATTGAATATCATTTTTCATCTGTTTCATGGCAAGAGGGGGGAGGCAAAGATTAGCGGTACGCCAGTGGGAGAGTATAAAATATTTGAATGTTGAAAAAATTACACACTTCCATTTCCTTTTCTAGCTTTCATCCATTGTGACTAAAATGAGATCTGTCCTGTTTCATGACAAGCCGTGTTGAGTCAATACATCTGTATCAAAAGCCTCTAGTCCACACTCAGGCACATTGGGTTGAGTCTACAGCAGGAGATAAATGAGCAGTGATTGCTAATGACCTGAGCTCATGCTGTGAGGCGCTTGTTCCTTATTCTGAATCCGGCTGTCGCACAGCAAGACACCTGTCTGCTTCCAAATACAATATGTTCCTCGACCCATGCTAAAGGTAACACATTATTAATATTCATTAAGAATCACCATAAATCATTGGACAATCATCTGACAAAGATACATTCGGAATATTAGGATAAAGGTTTTCCATGAAGGGGACATATCATCGTTTCAAACTGAGTTTGATTGACTATGTAGATACACTCTAATGTTCACAAAACAAAGTTCCCTTCATGGTCTACCCCAATCATATAGAAACTAAGCTGCAATAAAAGGTTAATAAGAATCTGTGGCAATTATTATGTTAGAAAGTTCATAAATTCTATCAATATATCAATTAATTATACAGTGTTTGTTTGTATCTCTCTCTCTCTCTCTCTCTCTCTCTCTCTCTCTCTATATATATATATATATAAATCAAAGCTCATCAATATTATTTCTAAATTCACATTAGGATGCTAGCCAATCATAATAAAGGTCATAAAGAAGTCTTAAATGTGGGTCCTGGGTAGTTCAGCAAGTATTGGCGCTGACTACCACCCTCGGAGTCGCAAGTTTGAATCCAGGGTGTGCTGAGTGACACCAGAAAGGTCTTTTAAGCAACCAAACTACTGGAGATGGTAGAGTTACATGGGGTAACCTACTCGTGGTCGCAATTAGAGGTTCTGGTTCTCAACGGGGCGCGAGGTAAGTTGTGCGTTGCGGAGAATAGCATGAGTCTCCACATGCTGTGAGTCTCCGCGGTGTCATGCAAGGCGAGCCACGTGATAAGATGCATGGATTGACTGTCTCAGAAGTGGAGGCAACTGAGACTTGTCCTCCGCCACCCGGATTGAGGTGAGTAACCGTACCACCACAAGGACCTAGTAAGTAGTGGGAATTGGTCATTCCAAATTGGGGAGAAAAGGGGATAAATATAAATAAAGTCTTAAATGTTAAAGAAAATGACAAAATAAGGCCTGAAAACATCTGCATCACAAATCAGCGCCACCTAGAGGTCATGAGGTAGAAATACTAATATAAGTATAAAAGTCTTTCAAATAGCACTTAAATATGAAAGCTCTCACTCATCTGCAACTACACAGAGTATTTTGTTGCCCTACGCCACCGTTTGAAAGAGTTTCAAAAGAACTGATATGAATTGAATATTTCTCAAAGACATCACATAAAAACATCTCTTTTATGCACCAATCACTGCCGCTGTAAGCACCAAATAGCTAAAAACATCTGCTTTTACACCTTATGCAGTTTTCTACAGAATTAGCCTTTTTTTTACTTGTCTGTGAACTTGCTTGTGTGAATAATCCAATGTTATCTCTTAGATGTACGGAACAAAATATGCGGTCCAGCAGGAAAAGCATGCTAAACAAATAATCGGAAATATACAGTATGTTTTCAACTATTGATGATAAAATGTTATCCATCATCACAAAGGTTATCTCAGCTTACTAATGACACCTAGATTGAGCTTCTAGTCCACTCAGAGGCCGAGAATGGGAGTGGTGCATAAACTGAAAATTAGACTGAATGTCTATGAATGAACACATCTGTGAAGACTGAAATGCATTAGAGCCCCACCTACAAAAAAAAAATTGTTTCTAGTACTTGCTTCCATCTAGTGGAATAAAGACTTTTTGGAGGGAGATGGATTGAACAAAAACGAAATTACATGCTTACAAGAAAAAAGTAATCACAAGATTGTAAACATATAAAATATTATTTATATATTAAATTTGGAGTTTTTTACATTTTTGGTGCTTTTTTTTTGTGAGCTTTTAAATTTGAGTGTGAAAATTGCATGCGGCAGCCCAAATATGCTCCAGATTACTGTACCTTATCAGCAAAAAAGATTTAATCCTAAGGGACAGTACCCTCTAACAATAAAAATTGACCTCAAAGAAGAAATTAAATAATGGAATTAAATTAATATAAATTATGTTTTTTTTTTAATTTATTTTTTTTATCTATAGATAGATAGATTGCATGATAGCACTGGCTGCACATCACTATTATATATGTTTATGCATCCAGTCTAAATAGTATTCATGCTGATTTCTCAAACTTAAAGTTCTGATATGATTGAAGGTTTCATCTTAAGGCTGTGAGTTTGTTTGTGTGTATCAATCATGCTCAGAAGCGCATGATTATTAGCGCTAGACACGTCACTCTCATGAGGAAAAAAGCAATATTGCAGCAAACAGCCATGCTCAGTCCAATTACATTATGCAATTAATTTAGAACAATACCAGCTTTGCTTTGGAAACAAGAGATATATTTGCTTAGAATTACTTCCATTTAAAAAATAGAATGGGAATTAACCAAAACAATTCATGCTTATTTTATTTATTTATTTTTAAGTATTATCCCTTTAGCTTGAATTGCCATGACTAGCAAAAGTCCATTACGGGTGATGTAGAGAATTTCTACTACTAAAACTACTAAAACATTTGACCATGTGAAAATGGACAAAAACAGGGACGACACATAAAAGGACAGAGACAAAGGCATGGATGTGGCTTCACACATTTCAGGCTGTGTGTGCCATTGCATTGGGAGATAGCTTCTCCCTAACACATATTATTTACCACATGATATCTTTTTCATTTGTAAAAGTATGGCATGTCTGAGCAAGTATTAGCATGTTTTCCAAGACATTCCTTTGAGGCTTAAAATATTAAACATAAAAGCCAAATCTAATAAGGTAAATATTACTCCTCCAAATGGACTACTTTAATTCCTAATGAATTATTCACTCTGTCCTTGCAGCTATGTGCTTAGAAAAAAGAGGATGAGAGAGAGTGAGAGAGAGAAAAAAAATGAGTAAAAGAGACAGACAGACAGGCAGACAGACAAATAGATAGATCATGTGAGGTCTGTACTTTGTTATTCCTGCATCAGTATTCAGCACAAAAACTACAAAACGCAGCAAATGGGGCTACAAAAGACTGACAGGTCTGAGTCTGCCACCACACAGAGCTCAATTACCCTCAGAACAAGGCGACATCTCTAGAGTCTTCTACACTGTCACACTCTGTCTCTTTTGCTTCCATTTATCTCTGCTCTGTCCTTTCCTGTATCCTTTTTGCTCCCTCCTCTTCTCTTTGTTGATAAGATATAGGCTTTGCATAGTTCTTCTTAAATTTCCAGTGGCTAGAGCTGGAAGTATCGTCAAACGTATGGTAACGTGTGAGCTTCAGTTTCCAGGTGAAAATGTCCCCAGGATGGCGCCAAAATCGAGCTGTATTTTTTGTTTCAAATGACGTTATGTAGTCAACAGGAATGCATATTTTACAAATCCTACTCCCTAACCCAACCCCCAACCCTAAAACTAATCGGCAATGGAGTAAAAATGCAATTTCAGAGCAAAAATGCAACCTCAGAATTGTGCCTCATAATTGGTTATGTGAACACGATTACTTCCTGGTTTCTAGACATGTTTCGGGTCTCTCCTTCACTGTAAGTCTTTGGGATTTTTGATCCGTTTAATCATCTACCATGCAAAAATCATAAGCCTTATTGCTTAGAAAAGGTTCTTCAGGTTTCTTACTCCCATTCATTCATCCATCTTTTAGTCTGGACTGGAAGACCTTTTCTATTTTTAAAACGCCCTGCAATTATTGTCTCTCACACTTTCTCGGTCACCTCTTGCCCTCTCAGTGACAGCCGCCTGAATGCGTTAATGGAGGTAGCAGTGATTGTGTGTGTGTGTGTGTGTGTGTGTGTGTGTCTGTGTATGAAAGAACACATTGAAAGGGAGAGTGTTAGTAGAGGAAAGATGAAAGTATGGATTTATACACCTGCTGTTCTTACTATTTTCTTAAAGGAATGGTTCATACAAATTCTGTTATCATTTACTAACCATAAAGTTATTCCAAACTGGTATGGTTTTCTATCTTCCATTGACAAAAAATAATAAATTTGGACTTGGACATGTTAAAAACACCAAAAATGATAAAAAGCGCCACTGAAGTACCATAAAACCGGTCCACACTTTGTGTTCCACCAAAATTCCAGTCTTTATTTGCTGAAAATCTTCCCATCCACTGCAGTCTTTTGCACATTCTTGTTTTTGTTGTAGCTGGAGAGCATTCATTTACTTTCATTGTATGGGAAAAGGACAGCCAGGACATTCCACTGAAAAAAGGTTTGCAACTACATAAGGGTGAGTAATGATAACAAAACAAATTATTTAAAGGTGCACTCAGTAATTTTTTGAAGTATGTCGAAGTGGCTTAAATTGGCTTACACTGACAACTAGTGGCCTGGATGCTCCATTTTTCAAACATGCTAGGCTAAAAATAAACTCTAGCCGGCCGGCTCTCCCGTCTATCCTGCTGTCAAATGTTTGCTCCCTGGACAATAAACTGGACAACATCCGACTCCAGCAGACTACGCAGCGTGAACTTAAGAGACTGCTTTGTCTTTGTTTTCACGGAGAAGTGGCTCAGCGACAGAGTTCCAGACGCCGCCATTCAGCTAGACGGGCTCGCCTTGTTTCGTGCCGACAGAAATGCAGCTCTGTGCGGCAAGACTCACGGTGGTGGCTTGTGTGTTTACATCAACACGGAAAGGTGCAATAACTCTATACTAGTCTCTAGTTACTGCTCATCGCTGGTGGAGCTTGTGACTGTTAGATGCAGACCTTTATATTTACCACAGGAATTCACCAATGTTATTATAACTGGAGTTTACATCCCCCCCCATGCTAACGCTAAGCAAGTGCTCTGTGAACTGTATGGGGCTATGTGCGAACTGCAGAAAGCTCACCCTGACGGACTGTTTATTGTCACCGGAGATTTCAACCATGCAACTCTCAAGACAGTGCTCCCTAAATTCCATCAGTATGTGGACTTTACACAAACATCCCAGGCGCATACCGGGCGGAGCCCCGCTACCACATCGGCTACTCAGACCACATGTCTGTTATGCTTATTTCAGCATACAGATTCACAAAACTGACAAGGCTGCCCTAAGAACAGCGAGGGCCAAACTGTCCCGGGCCATCAGAGAGGCAAAGCGCACACACACCCTGAGAATCCACAGTCACTTCCAGGACAGCGGCGACATGCGGCGCATGTGGCAGGGCATCCAGGCCATCACCAACTACAGGAAAACATCAGTTGCCTGTGACAAAGATGCCTCCCTTCCAGATGTGCTGAACGACTTCTGCGCTAGGTTCTGAAGAGCGTGGTGGCGAGGAAGACCACCCCTCCTCCCAACGACAATGTGCTCTGTCTTACCATGGCTGATGTGAGGAAAACTCTACATAAAGTCAACCCACGGAAGGCTGCTGGACCAGACAACATTCCTGGCAGAGTGCTCAGAGGATGTGTAGACCAGCTGGCTGATGTTCTTACCGACATCTTCAACATCTCTCTGAGCAGCGCCCGTCATTCCAACGTGCTTCAAGTCCACCACCATCGTCCCCATTCCAAAGAAGTCTTCAGTGTCCTGCCTCAACGACTACCGTCCCGTCGCACTCACACCCATCATCATGAAGTTCTTCGAGAGGCTCAACAAGAGACCCAGCTGCCCCCCTCACTAGACCCACTGCAGTTCGCATATCGTCCAAACCGTTCAACAGACGACGCCATCGCCACCACCCTCCATCTGGCACTCACCCACCTAGATAAAAAGGACTCATAGGTTAGAATGCTGTTCATAGACTTCAGCTCAGCATTCAACACAATCATTCCCCAGCACCTGATTGGAAAGCTGAACCTGCTGGGCCTGGACACCTCCCTCTGCATCTGAATCCTGGACTTCCTGACTGGGAAACCTCAGTCAGTCCGGATCAGGAACAGCATCTCCACCACCACCATACTAAGCACTGGGGCCTCCTAGTGCTGTGTGCTCAGTCCACTGCTGTTCACTCTGCTGACTCACGACTGTGCAGCAATGCACAGCTCGAACCACATCATTAAGTTTGCCGATGACACGGCCGTGGTGGGTCTCATCAGCAAGAACGACGAGTCAGCATACAGAGAGGAGGTGCAGCGACTAACGGACTGGTGTAGAGCCAACAACCTGTCTCTGAATGTGGACAAAACAAAAGAGATGGTTGTTGACTTTAGGAGAGCACAGAGTGACTGCTCTCTGCTGAACATTGATGGCTCCCCTATGGAGATCGTCAAGAGCACCAAATTCCTTGGTGTTCACCTGGCGGAGAACCTCACCTGGTCCCTCAACACCAGCTCTATTGCCAAGAAAGCCCAGCAGTGTCTCTACTTTCTTCGAAGGCTTAGGAAAGCACATCTCCAACCCCCCATCCTCACTACATTCTATAGAGGGACTATTGAGAGCATCCTGAGCAGCTGCATCATTGCATGACATTGTTTGGCTTTGTTGCTAGATTTACTGACTTTTCAGACTCCTTTAGTGACCCAAAAAGCACCT
Organism: Xyrauchen texanus; assembly: GCF_025860055.1. Taxonomy (NCBI): domain Eukaryota; kingdom Metazoa; phylum Chordata; class Actinopteri; order Cypriniformes; family Catostomidae; genus Xyrauchen; species Xyrauchen texanus. The sequence continues at coordinate 8,586,643 of NC_068321.1, forward strand.
AGCAACAAAAGTAGAGATTTTTTGGACAAACCTTACCTACTTTCCGTAGAAGAGTCGCCAGTACTGCCCCGCGAGAGGGAGGTCTTGCTTTCCCGCCGCAGGCACACCTCTCTCTGCATCTACACTGTTCAGTGAGTGGCAGAGAGGAGCAGCACATTCAGTTGACCGCACGGCAGCTGACAGACTTGAATGAGCTGCGCATGTACAAACGGTGTTGCTAAGGTCCAATCAATTATCTATATTGTTTGCTCCTTCTTTGTTTTAATTTAAACAATTTAATTTGACCGTTTAATTCGATTTTTATTCTTCTCATGCTCTTAACACTGTCTTATCACTCACTATCACAGGGGTTTAGTTCATTCCTGTCTCTGAACTCTCTGAATTCAGATCATTTATTTAGACAAGTCTGTATGTTTTTATGGTTTTATCCTGAGTAGCAGCACACCACCTGGCCTGAATACATACCCATAGTTGCCTGTGAATTGGTCGATACACTTGCTTTTCACCAATGGTTGCGATGTCAACGTCATTGTTCAAGTATTGATTATGCACTATTAAATCTTAAAAAGAAAACAAATCTTTGTATCTGGAGGATTAAAATATCTATCCACTAGGGGGCAGAGTTAGACCTAATCATCCCTGACTGAAAACGGAACATCCTTTTGTGGTTTGTTATCCAGACGGAGGCTATGCACTGTGTGAGAGAAGAAAATAACAAAAACATTCTGTTTCTTCTAACTTTCTATCTGAGTGATCATTTAACATGTTAATATAGCCGAAATCACAGCACAGCTGTTGTCTTCAACTTATGTGTATGGTGATTTTGTCAGATGACATCACGGTTATAAAATCAGGATTTTAGCAGTGTAGAGCGGCAGCTTGGAAATGGCTTGGAATTGACTGCTGGTTAACATGTAGTCTTAATGGGCCAAGTTTCAGTCACTATTTCATGCTCATTCCATTGTCTGACAACAGAAACAGAAAAATATGTAAGTGAGAACCGCTTTATTGTTCGGCTGTATTAAAATACAGTAAGTGAGCACAAGATGTAGGAGAGAAGCAAACAGATGTAAAGGGCTGACACTATGCAGAATGCAAATAGATGTGATGAAATCATGAATATGCTAATTAGCGCATGACGTCATCTAGCAACATTTAGCAATTTTTCGAGCAGGCTTTAGCTTCTATCCATTAAAAGAAGTTTGCAACAGTGGTTACCAATGCCATTGTAGAAATTCACTATGCACAGTTAGCCATGATTCATTTAATCTATAAATGAAAGTTGTCCAATAACAGGGCAGTTACTGAGAATAAGTGAGAAGCATTCAGCTGGTCATGTGATGCTAAAATGGCTGCCCCCATGAGGAGCCCCTGCTCCATGTAGAATAAAGCTTTTATAAGGTTACTGATATGACTGAACTCTTCATCGCACATGAGTGGTCATGATTTTATACATATGTTTTAAAATTACTATTAATTTCTTTAGAAGTAAAACTTTTTAAATTAGGATTTGTTTTACTGAGTGTCCCTTTAAGGAACAGCTTCAGTTCAAATGACAATGACATCTACATCCTTAAAGGAATCGACTTTAGCGAAGCTTCTTTCTATCACAAAGAACTGTTACACTATTGGTCCTAGAAAACTAGGAGGATGCTATTCTGAATCCAAACAACTAATATACACATTTATTTGACCACATAAATAAAAGTCCCATCAATATCCATGCGAGCACATGGAGATGAGACTCCACAGAAAACCAATCTGTTTGAAAATGTCTCTCATTCATATTAATGCTCAATATAAGACTCACACCCCCTGCTTATGATACAGGCAGGGCTGGACTGGGAAGAGAAATCAGCCTGGAATTTTACATAGCAACTGGCCCCAACTGGGGGGGTGTTCTCCAGATGGCCAGTCCTCCCCTGAATGTGCGTTGGCCCACCGGGAAAATGCCCGGTATGCCAGATTACAAGTCCAGCCCTGGATACAGGCAAATAGAAGCATGTGCGTGCATGTGTGTGCATGCATGCAGCCAATGATCGGTCAGATCCACATCCTCTTCCTTTAACAGGAAGTTCAAACTTCATCCTCTGATGATGTATGTGTGTGTGTGTGTGTGTGTGTGTGTGTATATATATATATATATATATATATACACACACACACACACACAGATAATTTTTTCCTCAAACAGTTATGCTGATATCATTTATCATGAGAATTTTTTTTGGCAGAGACCAGTCTCAAACAATCTCACTGTAATAACACAGCCTTTATAATCCTGTTTATTTGATAGGATCATATTTATTACATGTGATTGTGCATATGTGAGCGTTAATGACCGATCCTAATTAATACTTACTACTCTTAAACATTATTATGAATGTTCAATCCAATCTGCATTTCATTGTTTGCCTTGGATTGGTCATACAGCGCTCCAAAAATGTAATCTGTTGATTCCCAAGTGAAATGAACCATCCATGATCCCATCCATGATTTCAGTAATGCCTTGTCAGCAAAGAGATGTTTGAGTTGAGTGTGTGTGTGTGTATGTGTGTGTGTGTGTGTGTGTGTGTGTGTGTGTGTGTTTCAAGGACAGCAGCCTTTGTTGAAGGACATGTGGACATCCCCTCAAAGCTTAAAGGAACAGTTCACCCAACAATGAATTTTTTTTCATCATTTACTCACCCTCATGCCATCCCAGATGTGTGTGACTTTATTTCTTCTACTGAACACAAACTAAAAATTTTAGAACAGTATTTCAGCACTGTTGGTCCATACAATGCAAGTGAATGGGTACCAAAATGTTGAAGCTCCAAAAAGCACATAATTGGAGCATAAAAGTAATCCATCAGACTCCAGTGTTTAAATCCATATCTTCAGAAGCTATATAAAAGGTGTGGGTGAGAAAAAGTTCGATATCTAAGTCCGCTTTATCATAAATTCTCCTCTCTGCCGGGTAAGTGGCGATACGCACGAAGAATGCAAATTCGTAAAAAACAAAAGAAGAAGAATATGAAAGTGGCCCACGCCTATCATAACACTTCTGGGGACATGGATTAAACCATTGGAGTTTTATGGATTACTTTTATGCTGCCTTTATTTACTTTTGGATCTTCAAAGTTTTGGGCCCTGTTGACTTGCATTGTATGGACCAACAGAGCTGAAATATTGTAAAAAATCTTTGTGTGTGTTCAGAAGAAGAAAGAAAGTCATACACATCTGGAATAGCATGAGGGTGAGTAAATGATTTTTACTCACCCTCATGCTACATTTTCATTTTTGGGTGAACTACCCCTGCTATTTGCATCCAACCAGAAAAAGACAGGAAAATCAAATATGAGATATAGAGAGCAAAAATACCACGACATAACCAAAGAAGATATATTTAGCTACAATGTACTATTGCATGATTTAATGCCATTGTTAATGAAAGAATAGTGCTCATTTATTGGTTAAAATAACTCACCTCAAAATCGAATGTCTATAACCCAACATCAAAATTACAAATCTTTGTTTTTTTTTTACACTTGGTCAATCCATGCATTTCTTTACTGATTGAATAGTAAGAAGTGAATTCGTTATTGTAAGGCAGATACTCAAAGAAGGGGTGTTAGGACCAAAGTGCAGATGTATTAAACAACGATGCAATGACAACATTACAAAGAAATAAGCCATGAAATAAAACCAACCTACAGATAAAGAACACAGAAACCATAAGGGTTTAAATACACAATTAGATACACCTGGGCAAGGTAATGACAGGAAATGACAAGATTAAAATACAATCTTGTTTGAATTTAATTACAGATGGGTGTATAAGCAACAATAATAAACATATTTGTGCTTATAATGGACAGCACCTACCTAGAATCCAACTCAAATGACCTCAATACCCCTGGGATCCCGCGTACACATGCAAGGAAGCAGCGCTTCACCCAGACACAACTGTTGCTGTCTGCATTTCCCACAAGGCTGCAGTGACCTTTCCACAGCACGAAACATGCATCAATTAATGGCGTACAACAAATCTGACATTTAAACTTGCCTGAATGCTGATAAAAAATATATATATATAAAAAAATGGCTTTTATGCCCAACAGGCAAAAGGTTTTGATAGAAAAACTGCTTTTTAAAGTAAACTTACTACTTTACAAACAGGTACTACAGGTTAAGATTAGGATTAAGAAGATCCGGATTAGTAAATCAATATAGGACATGTCCGGAAACTGAAAAAGGCTGCCGGGCAAGCAGTATACTGAAGTATACAAAACCAGTGTCCTTCGAGAGATGCCTTCATAGGAAAATGGTATCTGGTTGGCCACTGGCTGAGAAGGCAGTGAGGCAACAAGGCATCTGTCCTAGTATACTGCAAATATAGTCAGACAAATACCTGGGGTTAAGCCAGGACACCGGCGCCAGGAAGTCTGAGAGATTGATGCTAAGTTGGACACATGATGTGATTCATATTTGATAGTCTGGCAGGTCTGCGGCTGGGATCGGATTTAGATCAGAGCTCTTTCAAAACCTGTGGCTGTAATAATACTCGGCTTTATCTGAAAATGCATTAGTGGGCACCTCCATTACAGTAGTAGATAGCCCATCATTCAATATCATTGATGTTTGATGACAAGATACAGTATCATCAGAGTCATGCAAAACTCAATTCAAATCATATAATGATTTCCAGTCATTTCTTATATCTATAGCCTTAACATCGTGTGACCCCGCGTACACAAGGACATTGTATTTTGGTTTCGCTATACGCAACACATCATTAAAATGTATTTAAACCGACTGATCTCAGTTCAGGAGACTGTGCAGTCAGTAAAATGTAAAAACTCAATGCAATGAGTCATGTGACAAAACAACATGGTGCTGATCACAGCTGAGTTTGTCTTTGGGAGAAACGGCAACAAAACTACATCTGGTAAGAAACCTAATTAAGTTTTTACATTGAAACCTGTTTGAGTCAAAAGATTAGAGTCTCTAGTTTCATTCGATATGCCATTTTTAATATTTGCTGCTAAACTCGATGTACACTAATGTGTACTTAAGCACTTTTTTTCCATAGAAATCTTGTATGTACTGTGCATTAACATATTGAGAATCTATGGATTCATCCAAAAACAGAAACACATTTTTAGAGACTTTATATGAATGGAAATAAGGTGCATTTCCAACTGTTTTGAGACCAATGTAGACAGACAGCACACTGGAGGTTAAGTCATTTACTAAATAGGGAGCAAGGGAGCATCCTATAGCTCTTTATCCAGCTAAGTGAATTCAATGCAAACATCTTATCAAAATTCTGTTTCAGGCTGCAGATGATGTTTGGACCACTCAGTATGTTTGGCAGACAAGGGTTAATGGTAATCAGTACATAGATTCAGAAATATATCATGTATAATTTTATTTTAACATGGTTGGCAGTGATTGGATAATGCTGCCCCTTAATTATGCTAATTTCTGAAGTACTGTCTATAACTTCTCAAAAACATGAATAACCAACACTCCTTGAAACATAATAAACAATTTGATTTAAAATAAAATCTGATTGTCTATAGCTTGGTATTAAATGCTATAAAATGTCATTTTTAACCTATTCCGTTGGATTACTCAAGATCAGTAACGTATTCTAAATACTTTGGATTACTTCTTCAGTACTGGTAGATTTTTTGTACTTATTTTGACTATAAAAACTGTTAAAGCTGTTAAAAATACATTCCCTGAAAAACCTAAATATCTTATGCAGGTTTGTTTCTCAATAACAAGATACATCAAATAAAAACCAAAGCTACCCCTTTTCCATCATTTATTCTTCAAGTTCAACATTCTAAGTGCTATTGGAATAAAAGAGTCTACAAAAAGCTTCAATATGATGCTGCGCTTTTGCTAAGCACTATGGGGAACAATCCTGCATTGTGAACAGCTGTGAATTTGTGTGTAACACGTCAATGATCATTGACCGGAATTTATAGCCTCGGCTGGTGATGATCATTAGATGCACCTGTGGCCAGGCTATAAAATAGAGGCGTCACCAGCGTGTCGTCAGATATTTTTCATTCAGAGCATTCTGTGTTGTGTGTCTCACAAACCCTGACGGTCTTGTACCCAACGTTGTGAGGGTAGTTCCCTTTGGGACGGGGTGCATGTATCATCCACTTCGGCCCTCCCGATACCCTCACGAAACCTCTTCACTCCCGCCGCCTTTGGTGTTTCGGGTGATAGAGGCTTCCAACAAAGAGTTGGGTGCACCATTGCTTCCTGCCTTAATCCAGGATACGGAACACTCAACACCCCCTCAACAGGAAGTGTTGAAATTAGTACCCATCTCAGAGAACCTGGCAGCGTGGAAACTTCTGCCAGGTATTTCTATGTGGGTTCTAAAGACAGTAGAAAGAGGTTACAGAATTCAATTCGCTCGCCACCCTCCGCCTTTCAATGGTGTGGTTCCCACTACCGTAAGACCGGAGCAGGCATGTCTACTGTGGAAAGAACTGCAAAATCTCTTGGTAAAAGGGGCCATAGAACATGTTCCCCTTCCAGAGAAAGAGTCAGGCTATTACAGAAGATCCTTCCTGGTTCCCAAGAAGGGTGGGGGGTTGTGTCCGATTCTAGATCTTCGAGGCTTGAACAGCTCGGTCAGGGTGTTCAAGTTCAAGATGCTAACTGTCAAGTCGGTCGTGTCTCAGATCCAACATCATGATTGGCTGGTCGCGATCGATCTCATGGACGCATATTTCCATATTGGAATTCTGCCACAGCACAGGAAGTTCCTGAGGTTCGTTTTCGGGGACGAAGCCTTCCGGTATCGGGTTCTTCCATTCGGCCTAGCCCTATCACCCCGCACATTCACGAAATGCATGGATGCAGCACTGGCTCCTTTGCGACTCCAGGGCATCCGCATTCTGAATTATTTAGACGACTGGCTGATACTAGCACAGTCTCAAGAACTGGCAGTTCAGCACAGAGATATCGTCTTGGCTCATCTAGGTTCTCTGGGTCTGAGACTCAACATCAAAAATAGCGTTCTTTCTCCAACCCAGAAAATGACCTATCTAGGGATTATATGGAACTCGATCACGATGCGGACACAGTTGTCTCCCGCTCATGTCAGGTCCATCCAGAACTCCCTGAGCAATCTCAGTCTAGGTCAAAGTTGCACTGTTCGTCAGTATCAACGAATACTAGGTCTCATGGCGTCTGCATCCACGGTGATTCCTTTGGGCCTTCTCCATATGAGACCATTTCAGCTGTGGCTAAAAGCCAGGGGATTTCATCCAAGGGCCAGTCCCCTAAGGTAAATAAGGGTTACACGCCGAGCGCTTCGTTCCCTTTCTATGTGGTTCAGACCCCGGTTTCTTACCTTGGATCCCACTCTCAGTGCGTCATGTCGTTGCAGGATGCTAACGACAGACGCCTCTCTGACGGGTTGGGGTGCGGTCTTAAGTGGTCGTCCAACCAAAGGGGAATGGGAGGGTCATCAGCTCGATTGGCACATCAACTGCCTCAAGCTGATGGCGGTATTTCTGGCCCTGAAATACTTCCTCTGACATCTGAGAGGCTGCCATGTCCTTGTGCAGGTGGACAACACAACAACAGTCTCCTACATAAACCATCAAGGAGGTCTACGTTCTCGCCACCTGAATTTGCTGGCACATCGGATTCTCCTTTGGGCCCAGGGCAAGCTCCTGTCACTCAGGGCAATTTATGTCCCTGGACGCCTAAATGTGGGAGCAGATTTTCTGTCCAGACAAAATATACCAAGGGGCGAGTGGAAACTCCACCCCGAGGTAGTACAACAAATTTGGGAGAGATTTTACAGAGCAGAAGTGGACCTCTTCGCCTCTCAAGAAACTGCGCAATGTCCCCTCTTCTTCTCTCTGAGTCACCCAGCCCCCCTGGGTCTGGACGCTTTGGCGCATACATGGCCCAGAATGTGTCTGTATGCGTTTCCCCCGGTTTCTCTGCTCCCAGAAGTCTTGGCCAGAGTTCACCAGTAAGGGTCTTGCCTCTTACTGATAGCGCATCGCTGGCCGAACAGTATTCGGTTCTCAGAGATGATATCTCTCCTCGACGGCTCGCCTTGGGTGATTCCGGACAGGAGGGACCTTCTGTCTCAGGCACAGGGGACGATATTTCATCCCCGGCCCGATTTGTGGAAACTTCATGTTCGGCCCCTGAAGGGTACCAACTGAGGGACACAGGGCTGTCGCCAGAAGTTATCGAGACCATTCTTAGTGCTAGGGCTCCCTCCACCAGAAGAATCTACACCAATAAATGGGGTGTCTTCGAAAAGAGTGCAGTTTACATGGTGTAGATCCAGTTAACTGCCAATTTGTTTCAGTTCTGGACTTTCTGCAGGAAAAACTGTCAGCAGGCATATGCCCCGCTACTCTCAGGGTTTATGTGGCTGCCATTTCGGCTTGCCACGCCTTAATGGAAGGGGTGCCTTTGGGGAGGCACCCTCTACTCGCTCGCTTCATTCTTGGAGCCAGGCGACTGAGACCTCCTGTTAGGACCAGAACTCCCTCATGGGACTTAGCAATAGACCTGGAGGGTCTGGTTGAGACCCCCTTTGAACCTCTAGAGTCAGCATCTGACAGACTTCTGACTCTCAAGCTGGTTTTTCTTATGGCGATTTAACTTTCTTAAGAGAATCGGGGATCTACAGGCTCTGTCTGTTTTGCCGGCCTGTTTAGATTTTGCCCCAGGTATGGCCAAAGCTATCCTGCATCCTCATCCTGACTACCTTCCTAAGGTGCCTTTTTCAACACTACACCCTGTCACTCTGGAAGCCTTCTGCTCCCCGCCGTTTTTAACGCCGGAGCAGGAAAGACTTATTGGACTCTGCCTAGTCCGTGCCCTTCACACTTATGTCCACCGCACTAGCCAGTGGCATAAGTCAGGGCAATTATTTGTCTGCTATGGGGGCCGCAACAGGGGGGCAGCCTGCTACCAAGCAGACTATGTCACATTGGGTGAGGGATGCTATTGCCCTGGTCTATGAGGCGTGCGGTCAAGCTTCGCCAATAGGTGTCAGGGCTCGACAGAGTCGACATCCCAAGCTCATGCCTGAACAAGGTTGTGACGTGGCAGGCTGGTCCTCTCCGCGCACATTCATCAGTTTTTATGGCAGGCTCATGCCTGAACAAGTTTGTTATGGGGCAGGCTGGTCCTTTCCGCACACGTTCATCAAACTTTATGGGTTAGATGTTTCTGCTACTCCGGGCTCTTACGTCCTTGAGTCGACATCCCAAGCTCATGCCTGAACAAGTTTGTGACGCGGCAGGCTGGTCCTCTCCGCGCACATTCATCAGTTTTTATGGCAGGCTCACGTCTGAACAGGTTTGTGATGCGCCAGGCTGGTCCTCTCCGCACACATTCGTCAAATTTTATAGTTTAGATGTTTATGCTACACCGGGCTCTTACGTCCTTGAGTCGACATCAAGCTCATGTCTGAGACCTCTCGCGTTTTTGTGAGCACACTTCACAACCGTACAGCCCCAGTGCGGCGGTGTGGATATTGCGTTCCCCGTAGCGCTTAGCAAAAGCGCAGCATCATAGTGAAGCTTTTTGTAAAGGGAACATCTCGGGTTACATGTGTAACCCTTGTTCCCTGAAAAAAGCGGAACGAGATGCTGCGCTTGTTTGCCGCACTGGGGCGTCCCAGGACTGCTCTTCAGAAAAAGGTATCTGACGACACGCTGGTGACGCCTCTATTTTATAGCCTGGCCACAGGTGCATCTGAGGCTATAAATTCCGGTCAATGTTCATTGACGTTTTACACACAAATTCACAGCTGTTCACAATGCAGGATTGTTCCCCGTAGCGCTTAGCAAAAGCGCAGCATCTCGTTCCGCTTTTTTCAGGGAACAAGGGTTACACATGTAACCCGAGACGTTTCCCACTCTCTTGGAATGCATCCTGAGAGCTCTAAAACGTCAACCAGAGGGCATCAATACAAACTGACCCTTAAGAGGGTGGTCAGGACCATTTAAAATGGCCACCCCCTTCTTTAAGACTTGCCTGTCGACCAGTGGAAGAATCTGGAGAACATTAAAAAAGGGAAATGCCTGTCGACCAGGGAAATCTGGAGAACATTATTCATAGGGATAAGAGTTGTGAGGAATCTACTGATTCTGGTTTCTCTTCCTATAGAACCGTTCAGCCTGATGTCAATTTGTAGGTGAAACCGGAATGTTAATTCGTCATGTATGAATTCAGAATTTTCTTATGGGTTTTTATAATGGCAGTTTTGGATTTATGAGTAAAAACATTGTGGCAAACATGTGGCAAAAATTACTTGAAGAAATTTGATGGTTTTTTGTCCCCTTTTCCCAATGTGCATTAGGTACTCATGGTGGTGTAGCGACTCAATCCGAGTGGCGGAGGACGAATCTCAGTTGCCTCCGCGTCTGAGCCCATCAGTCCATGCATCTTATCACGTGGCTTGTTGAGCGTGTTACTGTGGAGACATATCGCGTGTGGAGGCTTCACGCTATTCTCCAGGGCATCCACGCACAAATCACCACGGGCCCCACCGAGAACGAGAACAACATTATAGCAACCACGAGGAGGTTAACGCAAAGTGACTCTACCCTCCCTAGCAACCGAGCCAACTGGTTGCTTAGGAGTCACTCAACACACCCTGGACACAACTTGCAACTCCAGGAGTGTAGTAAGCGTTGTTAATTGCTGAGCTACCCAGGCCCCCCTGAAACTTGGATGTTTTGTTCTAAAACATAAATGACACAAAGTCATACCACAAACGTGAATTTTGAAGCCACCATGTTTTAAAAATAAACTAACACAAGCATGTGACTGAATGTGCCTATCAAAATGAAAAACCATTGTAGTCCTAATTTAGCAACTTAATTTAGCTAAATACTTTTTTTAAATCACAGCGGCATCAAAATTGCATGACTTCAATCATTGATTGGTGCAGTTGTTCGTAAGAAAAATTGTTACATCCCAGTACAGGCCAGACCGAATACAGCTGCGATCATGGACCGTGCCCGTTAGCAAAACCTACAAGCACAGTCTCAATTAACAGAATTGGTTTAGAGTGAATTACTGTCCTGGTGTTCATTACACTGATTACTCTCTGCTTCAGCTGACTATATACCATATAGTAAACACGATCAAATCAGTGTTGAATTGTGCTGTAGAGCTTTATACAAACTCAGGCACTCAGCAGTTTTAAATAGAAATACGTTTAAACAAATATAAGAATAATGGTGCACACATTCAATTGAATAGGTGATTACTATAAAACTGCTACCAACAGCTCTATCTGTGACCACAGACATGGATTCCATGGACAGAAATATTTAATTTCCTGAGATTGCACCATTTTGACAGCGTAAACAAGGTGCAGATTAAAAAAGGATCATTGTAGGAGGAAAAAAAGATGCCCTTTGACCCCTATATTATTCAATCTGTGTTCTACCCCCTGATTTATTTAATGGCAGCTCAGAGTAAGGTCTCTTAAGATGGGGAAGATAGACAGAACCATTAGTGAGCATTGAGCTCATAGAGGCAAGTGACAGTTTAAAAATAGAGAATGGAGTCATGGTAGAAGAGTCTAAGCATGGAGAACAAAAATTGTATCAGCGTGCATTCTTTTCTTTTTTATTGTTTCGTGCTGCCATTTACAATCTCTTTCACGTTTAAGGGAATTCACACTCTCTACATTTGAATGTAGTGTGGAAAACTTTCCCTCGGTCTCCCTGTCTTTCTGTCCACATCCTTCATGCACCCAGCTGTTGTAAACAGATACAGCCCAGTCCCTGGTGTTCAAAGCGGCTCAGCAAAACCTGTTTACACAGAGAACGGCACCCCACCACACCACCCTCCCATCCGCCCTTCTCTTCTCCTCAGTGAGCCACTGGAGTCTCTTATCAGAGCACAGCAGGAGCACCGCTAAGCCCATAGAGTGCGGTAAATAACCACTGATAGCGCAGGTGCTAATGAAGCTGTCTCACTGCAGAAATTGAGACAGTCACAGTTCATATTGTGTATGCAACTCTGAAACAAGCATTACAAGCCAAAACCACGATCTTGTGAGGAATACAAATATTTTTATATGCAATGGATACTTGAAAGGTAGGAACTGTGTTCCAATGCTTCTTAAAAACAGCTTTAACCAGCCTAAAGTGGCGTGCTAGTCTTAGCTTGTTTAAGTTGGTTAAAACGGTTTCCCTGCCTCCCAACACAAACATCTTTATATTAAATTGATACTTGAGAGGTAGAAACTGATTTGCAACTCGGCAGAGAAAAACACATCTTCAACCAGGCCTTAGGTGGTTTGCTGGTCTTAGCTGGTTTAAGCTGGTTGAAATGGTTTCCACGCCTCGAAACACAAATATATTTACTTGAAATTGATACTTGAGAAGTATGAATTGTCTTGCAACCCTGTTGAAAAAAACAGCATAAGCCAGCCTATGGTGGTTTGCTGGTCTTAGCTGGTTTAAGATGATCTTCCTTGCTTTCAACACAAATAACTTTGCATGCGATGGATACGTAAGTGGAAGGAATTGTGTTGAAACTCTTTAGAATAAAGCATCTTAAACAAGCCTAAGGTGGTTTGCTGGTCTTAACTAGTTTAAACTGGATAAAATGGTTTCCCAGTCGCCAAGAAAAAATATCTTTACATTAAATAGATACTTGACAGGTACTAATTGTCTTGCAAACGCTGCTGGAAAAACAGCTCAACCTATCCTATGGTGGTTTGTTGGTCTTAGCTGGTTTAAGCTGGTTTAGCTAGTCTTCCAGGCTTACAGATGTCTTAAGTTGCAATGGATACTTGAGAGGAAGGAACTGTGTTGCAACTCAGCAGAAAAAAGCATCTTAAAACAACTTTAGGTGGTTTGCTGGTCTTAGCTGGTTTAAGATTAAAATTGTTTCCCAGCCTTCAAACAGAATTATCTTTATATGAATTAGATAATTGAGAGGTACAAATTGTTTTGCATCCCTGCAGAAAAAACAGCTTAAATCAGCCTATGATGGTTTGCTGGTCTTAGCTGGTTTAAGATGTTCTCCTAGCCTCCCAACACAAACATCCTCAGCTGTTCCAGCTGGTCTTCCAGGCTTTCAACACAAATACCTTAATATGCAATGAATATATGAGAGGAAGGGATTGTGTTGCAACCCTACTGAAAACAAACAAACAAAAAGGGGAAAAACATCTTAAACCAGCCTAAGGATGTTGGTCTCCCAGCCTCCCAGCACAAACATCTTTACTTATAATGGATACCGACGAGGTAGGAGCTGTGTTGCAATGCTGCAGGGAAAACAAACAAACAAACATCTGAAACCAGCATAAGTATGTTTGCTGGTCCTAGCAGGCTTTCAGCTGGTCTTCCATCCTGGCCAAGCTGGTTTTCAGCTGGTTTAGCTTATGGACTAGCAAGTCCCCAGTCTACCCAGCTGACAAATGCCCCAAATCACTCTAAAACCAGTAAAACAGACAAGTCTAATCAACTTGGTAAGGCTAGGAGTCCAGCCAAACCACCTTAGGATGGTTTAAGCTGGTTATTTCAGCAAAGAAATACGACAACTTCTATCGACTTTACGATAGTATTCAATTCAAATGCCAGGAATTAAGAAACATGCTTTCACACACCTTGAATGTTGAAAGCACCTGTTGTCAGAGAAAAACAGCCTTGAGTGGCAGAATGTGCTCTATAGCGAAAACATCTCTATGGAGATTGCCTATCTCAAGTATCCACCCACACGCCGCCTACATGAACACAGACACCTTCTAATCCTGACTAACTAACTCAGTCTTTGTCTGTCAAGGCCAGTTGAGCAGTGTACATGCCTGCAGTGGATGTCTACAGGTTTGAATAAGCTGTTTGGATCCCGGGCTTGCAGATGGCTGAGGGCGTCATTCATGACCTTGACGGTGCAGTGAGACAAGCCAAAGAAAAGACCATTATGTACTAAAGCAGAGTCAATGTGAGAATTGAAGCCCATAGATGAAATGACAAGCTGAAGCAGAGTGTGGCAGTATGTCTTTGATGCTGGTGTAGCTGAAATGCAAAACAATCTGGAGAATTCTCCATAAGCCTTCAAAAAGCAAAGCAGCCATGAGCAAAGGGATGGTTCACCCAAAAATACAAATTCTGTGAATATTTACAAAATATGTCACTTGTGCAATTGTGCAAAATGACCAACAAACACACAAAATGCTGATAATATCTGCCTCAGACCACCACTAGATGTCACTGTGGGCCCTTTCTGCTCCGTGACCTGCTTGTGGCCCTAAAACAGGAGGGCCGTTCCCTGTGGACAGCCTGGCTGAATAATGTAGATGCTCAAACTTCCACACAGCATCCTGTTATGTGCCTGCATTCACAGCGCATCTCTGTCCACCCCCATTTTCACTATATACACAACAGAGAGCCCTGTGGCACACACAGTGTGGAAATTACAGTACATTCCTGTGCTAGTGGAGCAAGACTGCATACATTATTTTAGAACTGAACCTGAGGCCATTCCTGATGGGAATAAAACCAGCAAATATAACATATGAAGTGTTTTATTTTATTTTTTCATATGAAAAGGACTGAGTCTGAGCCTAATAGACTTATTAGCTGCAAAAAGACTAAAACACAGGACTAATACTAGTTTGAATAACTAAATAGTGTTTTGTAATATTGTGGATCAGAGTCCTTGTGTATGCCGCTTAAATTTAAACAAGCTCCCGTCAGAGCATTTCTTTGTTCCTTCTATTTTAATACATATTTTTTATTAGCTTATCATTGTAATTATGAGCTATATCCACGTAAAATCATAAAGAAATTCCAATTGTTTACACCAAACGTGTTGTTTGCATATAAATTGCAATCAATAACTTGTGTATGTATACTTTATATATGAGTATGTACTGTATATAATATATATATATATATATATATATATATATATATATATATATATATATATATATATATATAAACAGTTGAAGTCAGAAGTTTACATACACTTAGGTTGAAGTCATTAAAACACATTTTTTAACCACTCCACAGATTTCATATTAGCAAACTATAGTTTTGGCAAGTCATTTAGGACATCTACTTTGTGCATGACACGAGTAATTTTCCAACAATTGTTTACAGACAGATTGTTTCACTTTTAGTTGACTATATCACAATTCCAGTGGGTCAAAAGTTTACATACACTTAGCTAACTGTGCCTTTAAGCAGCTTGGAAAATGTTCTTTCAGAAAATGATGTCAAACCTTTAGATGATTAGCCAATTTGCTTCTGATAGGAGGTGTACTGAATTGGAGGTGTACCTGTGGATGTATTTTAAGGCCTACCTTTAAACTCAGTGCCTCTTTGCAAGCATCATGGGAAAATCTAAAAAAATAAGCCAAGACCTTAGAAAACAATTGTGGACCTCCACAAGTCTGGTTCATCTTTAGGAGCAATTTCCAAACGCCTGAAGGTACCACTTTCATCTGTAAAAACAATAGTATGCAAGTATAAACACCATGGGACCAAGCCATCAACATACCACTCAGGAAGGAGATGCATTCTGTCTCCTAGAGATGAACGTAGTTTGGTGTGAAAAGTGCAAATCAATCCCAGATCAACAGCAAAGGACCTTGTGAAGATGCTGTAGGAAACTGGTACACAAGTATCTATATCCACAGTAAAACGAGTCCTATATCGATATAACCTGAAAGGCTGCTCCGCAAGGAAGAAGCCACTGCTCCAAAACCGCCATAAAAAAGCCAGACTACAGTTTGCAAGTGCACATGGGGACAAAAATCTTACTTCCCCTTCTGTTGCTCTCTCCACGTTGTGTCAGAGAAGCGACACTAGGGGTCTCTCTTAAGCACCGATATTCACCTCTGAACTATGAAAAAAGGCCAATGAGAGTTGGCACCCAGTATTTGCATGTCCCGCTCCCGGACATATGGGTATTTAAGCGGCGCAAATACGGGAGTTCATTCAGAAAATTTCTTCGGAGCCGATGGTCGTGCATGCAGTCTGCTGCGAGTTACACACCCAGTTCCTGTTTAATCCTCTGACGCTCTGCATGCTGTTGGATCTGACGGCGCATAACAGCGGCTTTCTCATTCGTGCACGGCTGTGCATTCTTGCACCTGGGCGCTTCGACAGCGCAGACAACTCGAAAGAGTTATTCTAAAAGAGTGAATTACGCTCTAAAGAGCAAAACACAGCGGCGTTGAACGTCCTTCTCAGGACGCGTCTTTTTAAAGACGATTTTCCGCCTCTGTGTAGTTTCTGGATGCGTTGATTCTCCCCACCTCTGACGGCCATAAAAACTGCCTTGCATTCCTGGGACCACTTCAACACTGGCTCCGGACTCGAGTCCAGAGACGAGCATGGCAGCGCGGCACGCACAACGTAAAAGTTACTTCTGCCTGCCGCCAAACCTTCAAACCCTGGACAGACCTCTGCTTTCTAAGGGCAGGAGTACCCTTGCAGCAGGTGTCCCGACGTGTTCTGGTCACAACCGACGCCTCCAAATTGGGTTGGGACGCTGTGCGCAATGGGCGCGCAGCCGCAGGCCGATGGAACCTAGGCCCGCTGCGCTGGCACATCAACTGCCTAGAGCTGCTGGCTGTTTTTCTGGCCCTGCAGAAGTTTCTCCCGTTAATTCGGAATAAACACGTCCTAGTCAGGACAGACAGCACCATGGTCGTAGCCTACATAAACCGCCAAGGCGGAGTACGCTCCCTCCACATGTCACAGCTCGCCCGTCGTCTCCTCCTTTGGAGTCAGCAGCGACTCAAGTCACTGCGCACCACTCACATCTCCGGCAACCTCAATGTGATAGCGGACGCGCTGTCAAGACAAAGCTTGCCTGGCGGAGAGTGGAGGCTCCACCCCCAGTCGGTCCAGCTGATTTGTGACTGGTTCGGCAAGGCTCAGGTAGACCTGTTTGCCTCCCAAGAAACCTCCCACTGCCCGCTCTGGTATGCCCGGACAGAGGCTCCCCTCGGGGCAGACGCGTTGGCACACAGCTGGCCTGCAGGGCTGCGCAAGTATGCATTTCCCCCAGTGAGCCTTCTTGCACAGGTGCTATGCAAGGTCAGGGAGGACGAGGAGCAAGTCATTCTGGTAGCCCCTTACTAGCCCATACCGGACTTGGTTTTCGGACCTCACGCTCCTCACGACAGCCCCTCCCTGGCGAATTCCCCTGATGAAGGACCTTCTTTCTCAGGGACGGGGCACGCTCTGGCACCCGCACCCAGACCTCTGGAACCTCCACGTCTGGCCCTTGGACGGGATGCGGAAGATCTAGCCGGCCTACCATCGACTGTCATAGATTCAATCAATCAAGCCAGAGCCCCCTCTACCAGGCATCTTTACGCTCTAAAGTGGCGTCTGTTCGTGGACTGGTGTTCTTCCCGAGCCGAAGACCTGTAGAAGTGCACAGTTAGGTCAGTGCTCGTGTTTCTTCAGGAGAGGCTGGAGAGGAGGCTGTCCCCCTCCACCCTCAAGGTGTATGTCGCCGCTATTGCGGCCCACCACGACACGGTAGACGGCAAGTCTCTTGGTAAGCACGATTTAATCGTCGTGTTCCTAAAAGGTGCCCGGAGGATAACTCCCTCCCGGCCTAACTTGTTCCCCTCCCGGGATCTCTCTGTCATCCTTACGGGACTCCAGAGACCCCCCTTTGAGCCGCTTGACCCTCTCTCTCAAGACCGCCCTGCTGATCGCGCTTGCTTCCATCAAGAGGGTCGGGGACCTGCATGCGTTCTCTGTTAGCGATGCTTGCCTGGAGTTCGGTCCGGCAGACACTTTCGTGATCCTAAGACCACGACCGGGCTACGTGCCCAAGGTTCCTACCACACCCTTCAGGGATCAGGTGGTGAACCTGCAAGCGCTGGAGGAGGTAGACCCAGCCCTTTCATTGCTGTGTCCAGTACGCGCTTTGCGTATTTATCTGGACCGCACACAGAGAACCAGACGCTCTGAGCAGCTCTTCGTCTGCTTTGGGGGACAGCAGAAAGGGAACGCTGTCTCCAAGCAGAGACTCGCCCACTGGGTTGTCGACGCCATTTCCCTGGCTTATCACACCCAGGCCGTGCCCCCCCCATTGCGGGTCCGAGCCCACTCCACCAGGAGTGTTGCGTCCTCATGGGCACTGGCTAGGGGCACTGCCCTAGCAGACATTTGTAGAGCAGCGGTCTGGGCAACACCTAATACTTTTGCGAGATTCTACAATCTCCGAGTTGAGTCAGTATCGTCCCGTGTTTTCTCAGGTACCGAGCCCGTAGAACTCGGTAGCACGCCCATGATCTGACCGGGTGAATCGCTTGCACCTAGCGCCCTTCCCCCTAACCAGGGGAAACAGTGCATCTTCATTCCCAGGAGATCTCAGGTTTGGGACACTGGTTGATTCCTCCCTAGCCCTCATGGGTCGCAGTTCAGCGGAGGAACTCGCTGACCCAAGCCACTGCGGGTACCGCAAGCTACCCTGTACTGGTATAGGTGCTCCACAGGTAAGGCCTCCTTCGGACTCCCCCTGTGTGTAACACCACGGTTCTGTCCCCTCTGGCGAGTGGACTCCCGTGTTTCCCTTAGGCAGTCACGGCTGCCTCGGTTGCCGTGCTGTATGTTCCCCCCTCTATGAGGCTGGATCCACCAACTTTTCCACATAGGCCCTAAGTCAGGCCTCTGATGGTTTTGCCACTTAAACTTGCTTCCCCTCTCGGGTAGGCGTGGCCTCCGCAGGGTCTTCTCCGCCCTGAATAAGGGCTAAGACCCCCTTCCCTCAATGCGTGTAAGGGTATGGCACTTTTATAAGTGGACCCCTTGTGTCGCTTCTCTGACACAACGTGGAGAGAGCGACAGAAGGGGAACGTCTAGGTTACGCATGTAACCTCCGTTCCCCGATGGAGGGAACAAGACGTTGTGTCTCCCCTGCCACGTCGCTGAGCCGAGCCACTGTTGTGGCCGGACCATTTCCGGCTCCTCAGAAAATCCTGAATGAACTCCCGTATTTGCGTCGCTTAAATACCCGTATGTCCGGGGGCGGGACATGCACATACTGGGTGCCAACTCTCATTGGCCTTTTTTCATAGTTCAGAGGTGAATATCGGCGCTCAAGAGAGACCCCTAGTGTCGCTTCTCTGACACACGTCTCATTCCCTCCTCCTAGACGTTTTATGGTCTGATGACACAAAAATTTAACTTTTTGTCCATATTGACCATATTTATGTTTGGAGAAAAAAGGGTCTCTTTTTTGAGGACACCATCCCAACTGTGAAGCATGGGGGTGGCAGTATCATGTTGTGGGGGCACTTTGTTGCAGGAGGGACTGGTGCACTTCCCAAAATAGATGGCATCATGAGGAAGGACATTTATGTGGATATACTGTATTGAAGCAACATCTCAAGACATCAGCCATGAAGTTAAAGCTTGGTCGCAAATGGGTCTTCCAAATGGACAACAGCCCCAAGCGTACCTCCAAATTTGTGGCAAAAAGGCTTAAGGACAACAAAGTCAAGGTATTGGAGTGGCCATCACAAAGCCCTGACCTCAATCCGATAGAAAATGTGTGGGCAGAACTGAAAAAGCATGTGCGAGCAAAGACGTCTACAAACCTGACTCAGTTACACCAGTTCTGTCTGGAGGAATGGGTGAGAAGAGTGTGGAAGGCTACCCAAAACATTTGACCCAAGTTAAACAATTTAAAGGCAATACTACCAAATACTAACAAAGTGTATGTAAACTTCTGACCCACTGGGAATAAAAGCTGAAATAAATCATTCTCTCTACTATTATTCTGACATTTCACATTCTTAAAATGAAGTAGTGACCTAAGACAGGGAATGTTTTCTATGATTAAATGGCAGGAATTGTGAAAAACTGTGTTGTATGTATTTAATTTTGTATGCATGTATTAGTATGTATTACTGAGAATGTATTTGGATATGGTGTACAGCATGTATGTATGTATGTTTATACACACACACACACACACACACACACACACACACACTGGAGACTTAGATATACAGATTTTGCTGTTTCAGAAAGAAATTGGTACTTTAATTCACCAAAGTGGCATTCAACTGATCACAAAGTATAGTCAGGACATTACTGATGTAAAAAACAGCACCATCACTATTTGAAAAAATTTTTTTTTGATCAAATCTAGACAGGCCCCATTTCCAGCAGCCATCACTCCAACACCTTATCCTTGAGTAATCATGCTGAATTGATCATTTGGTACTAGAAAATCAGCTATTTGGTTCGTTAAATGGAGCTTAACATTGTCTTTGTGTTTGTTTTTGATACTGTTTGTTCACAGTATGCAATGCACTGGCATGTCTTATGGTGAATATTATGTCAAAAATGGCACAAAAGAAACAGCTTTCTCTAGAAACTAGTCAGTCAATAATTGTTTTGAGGAATGAAGGCTTTACAATGCTTGAAATTGCCAAAAAACTGAAGATTTCATATAAAGGTGTACACTACAGTCTTCAAAGACAAAGGACAACTGGCTCTAACAAGAATAAACAGAAATGTGGAAGGCCAGATGTACAACTAAACAAGAGGATAAATACATCAGAGTCTCTAGTTTGAGAAATAGACACCTCACATGTCCTCAGCTGACAGCTTCATTGAATTCTACCCGCTCAACACCAGTTTCATGTACAACAGTAAAGAGGGGTGCCTTATGGGAAGAATTGCCACTTTTGAAACAAAAAGGAAAGGTTCGAGTGGGCAAAGAAACACAGACATTGGACAACAGATAATTGGAAAAGAGTGTTATGGATCTTAACCCCATTTAGCTTTTGTGGGATCAGCTAGACTGTAAGGTGCGTGAGAAGTGCCCGACAAGACAGCCACATCTATGGCAAGTGCTACAGGAAGTGTGGGGTGAAATGTCACCTGAGTATCTGGACAAACTGACAGCTAGAATATCAAGGATCTGAAAAACTGTCATTGCTGCACTTGGAGGATTTTTTTGATGAGAACTCTTTGAAATAGTTTAAGAAGTTCTGATTTTTTTTTTTCAAATTGTAATAGTAATTTGTCACATTATTAATGTTTTGATTATACATTGTTTTCAGTTGAATGCCACTTAAAATTTTGGAATAAAAAGTACCAATTTCTTTCCATAAGAGCACAATCTGTAAATTTTTCCAAACTTTAGGCCACCAGAGTGTGTTTATATAAATTATATATATGGGGTATTTGCAAAATGTGGTAGGGAGTTTGATTCATCATTCATTTAAATTTTGTTCATTGATCTGTTCAGTATTAATTTCTAGAGATGGCATACTTACGGCTGAAGGTGGCGACAAATGAGAATCTTTTATATTTGCTGACGATGATGCTTCCTTCACTTAAAAGTTTAGTTCAAAATCATAAATATATACAGGTATCATATTTCGCTTTATAATATAATATCACAAAATTTTTTGTTTTCTCTTATCTATGCTTTACTCGTCTGCCACAATAATGTATTGCATTTTAATGATCTGAATAATTTTTTATATTATATATTTTTATTTATAATTATTTAATCATCATATATATATAATTGTTGTTATTTTAGGGATTTCTCAACCAATTAGATTAATTAATTGGTATACCATGTAATTAATTCCATTAAAAATGTTGACAGCCCTAATATTATTATATTATATTATATTATATAACTTTGAAACCAGGTCAAAAGTTGAAATCAAGTTCACTACAAAATCCAGGATATTTACTACCATGAGCAGTTAGTAGAACACAGGGGAATTAATGGCTTATCAAAAAGAAATCTCATCAAGTTTTCTGCATACCTTGTGTCATGAGGTGACATCTACCAATTGCAACAGAGGTCAAGTAGAAAGACTACATGAGCTGTGATTAATTTGATTAGGTAATCTGTTCATTGTGGTGATCTGTCTTTCAAAGTCATATGTATTACAAGCTTCATCTGAGTCAAACATTTTTAAAGAAATTATGGGAACTGTGCTACTATATTTACAGTAAATGCTCTCATTTTCCGTAGTTCTTGCAAAAATCCATCTGAAAGTTAAGACTTTGGGCTTGTCTTCTTTTTCAGTTGCACTATTCTGTCATTGTTTTAGAATACTGGTAAAGGGTAATCAGATTCTTTCAAAGCGTCCAAAGAGAGAGAGAAAATCAATACTATATAAGGACACTTGATGAATTAGAAATTTGTACTCAGTGTGAATATTGATCAGCTTCAATCTGGCGGGTTTTGACAGCTCACGAGCACAGAATCAATATAAGTATTATAATTTAAGCCAAAAACTGAACTTGTTATTCATTTTTTAAGGATATGTCATTTTGTTATACTGCCAAGCAACTGAAAGGGTATTTTTCAATCTATATGTGACTACCTAGACGTTGTTGCAATTCCTCATGAGCTGTCTCACAGCAGGAAGCAGACGGGTGTGGTCTTCTGGGTGAGGAGGGGTGGATGGAGGATCTGTCTGCTCTGGCTCTGGGTGAAGCTCTTGGGTCTGATCATCTATTGGACAGGAAGTTTTCTCATGCTGAAGCTCAGGATCCAGACAGGGCAGGAAAATGCAGTTAACTCTGAAACTATTGAATCTGGACACTACAAGGAGGAGTATATCCACACAACAGATATTTACAACATGATCACATGAGAAATTGCCATGTTTGTTATGAATTTTTTACTACCCATATTCAGATTCAATATACTCAGTTCCGGACAAGAGGCGCCAAATTGAAATCTTCATGCCCCATGTCATGCTGTGCCTTTGATCACATCCCAGACACTATATTTGCAGATAAATAAGTGAAAGGTACTGGATGCTCTATGCCTTTAACATCACATCAATAAGAGAATTAAGTTCTTAAGCTTGTGCAATGTGTTGCTTTATGTAGTTCCAGCCTCAGCCACTGGGAGGGGCAGTTCAGACATTCGGAAAGCATAAACCAATTTTAGCAGACCACACATTCGATCTTACATTTTAAATCTGTGAAATATGTAAACTTGTATTGTATTTGTATAAATATAAACAGCATTATCAAATGCACAGCTAAAGTACAAACCCAGTTTTTTTCACTTTTAAGTGTCACGAAACCTGAAAATAAATGTGTGAAAAAGAAAATTACTATGCAAAGGTACATTAAACTGCTGAGACCCGAGCGTGACTGCTGTGTGCATTTTACATTTTTCCCTCTTTGATTTTTTAACTAGTAGTACCTAATAAAAATGCCAAAAAGAAAAGAAAAGAAAAAGAGCAAATAGCATTTCTAAAAACTGGTGTCCACATATGAAATTAAAAAAATACCAAGCTATAAAGTCTGATAAAAAGTGTTTAAGTTCACATTAGTGTACATTGTGTTTAGCAGTGTGGCGTTTCGCGATAAATCACTCAAATAATAAAGAAATATGGTATACCGGTTGAAACTAGAGACAGTAATCTTTTGACTCAAACAGGTTTCAGTGTAAAAACTTAATTCGGTTTCTTTTGTTAGTGTTTCTCCCAAAAACAAACTCCGCTGTGATCAGCGCCATGTTGTTTTGTCACCCCGTATATAAAAATGTTAACCCTTTACTGACTGCACAGAGTCTCCTGAACTGAGAACAGTCAGTTTAAATGTATTTATATTATGCATTGTATTTAGCGTAGCCAAAATACAAAATTCACGCAAGTGTACGTGAGGTTGTACAAGGTTAAATACAAGTAAAATGAAAATTCCAAACCTGGATGACAAAAATAATCCCAAAATTCCTCTTTAAAATAAAAAAATAACAGACGCTAACATTATATTCCATCATGTTTAACACATACTTAATGCATCTGTTGATATATAAAACACAATGTGTTGTAGTGTTTTATGACCCTAAGCAATCAAGAACTCTACATTTGCCTTCATTGTAACACAAATTATGCCAGAGAAATTGCAATCAATGTTATTACTTGCATGACTGATTCAAAGCAAGACACACTTAAAGCACTCAGAGAGTTCTACCCAGGATAACCTAGATATAAAAGCCTTTTAGAGAGGCTCGGGGCATGGTGGTTTAATTGACACTGAGGACTGAGGGAAGAATTACTTCCTGGGAGAGGATATGCTGCCCCGGTCCAGCCGAAAAAATGCCAATGGATGGTCTCCATCAGCCGCCACTCCCCGCTCACTGAGACTAAATGAGAGCTGCCGCGTGCTGGAAATGGCTCACCAGACTCCAAAGTAATGTCATTACAAGCGGATACACATCAGCAGGACTAATCCAGATGTTCCTCACAATTACATTACACTACATTTGGGGATCTTTGTTAAATCTGACACAGGACTATTGTTTGGAAGCAGTAATGTCTATCTGTTTTCCATTTTGCTTTGTGTTAAATTTAGTTTTTTATTGTTTTTAGTTGCAACATGTTTTGAGTGTGTATGTGTGTGTGTGTCAAGTCAAGTCAAGTCAAGTGGTTTTTATTGTCGTTTCAACCATATACAGTTAGTACAGTACACAGCAAAACGAGACAATGCTCCTCCAGGACCATGGTGCTACATAAAAACAACAAAGGACCAACATAGGACCACATGAGACTGCACAACGAAATAAAATACCTATATAAACTACCTATATATACCTATATAAAGTGCACGTGCAAACATGTGCAAAGTACGGGACAGTACAACAAATTACTGACAATGAACAGGACAATAGACAGTGCAGCTCGACCAGTACTCAGTAGTGCAAAAAGATGACAGTTTCTAAAATGTAAACATAACATACTATGAGATAATGTTCTATGCACATAGCAGTTATTGAGGTAGCAGACAGTTATAAAGTGACAGTAATTAAAGTGCAACTCAGGACACGTGTGTGTCAAACCAGTCTCTGAGTATTGAGGAGTCTGATGGCTTGGGGAAGAAGCTGTTACACAGTCTGGCCGTGAGGGCCCAAATGCTTCGGTACCTCTTGCCAGACGGGAGGAGGGTAAAGAGTTTGTGTGAGGGGTGTGTGGGGTCGTCCACAATGCTGGTTGCTTTATGGATACAGTGTTTTTTGTAAATGTCTTTGATGGAGGGAAGAGAGACCCCAATGATCTTCTCAGCTGTCCTCACTATCCTCTGCAGGGCTTTGCGGTCCGAAACGGTGCAAGTCCCAAACCAGGCAGTGATGCAGCTGCTCAGGATGCTCTCAATAGTCCCTCTATAGAATGTAGTGAGGATGGGGGTTGGGAGATGTGCTTTCCTCAGCCTTCGAAGAAAGTAGAGACACTGCTGGGCTTTCTTGGTGATAGAGCTGGTGTTGAGGGACCAGGTGAGGTTCTCCGCCAAGTGAACACCAAGGAATTTGGTGCTTTTGACGATCTCCACAGAGGAGCCGTCGATGTTCAGCGGAGTGTGTTCACCTTGTGCTCTCCTAAAGTCAACAACCATCTCTTTTGTTTTGTCGACATTCAGGGACAGGTTGTTGGCTCTACACCAGTTCGTCAGCCGCTGCACCTCCTCTCTGTATGCTGACTCATTGTTCTTGCTGATGAGACCCACCACGGTCGTGTCATCGGCGAACTTGATGATGTGATTCGAGCTGTGCATTGCTGCACAGTCGTGAGTCAGCAGAGTGAACAGCAGTGGACTGAGCACACAGCCCTGGGGGCCCCAGTGCTCAGTGTGGTGGTGGTGGAGATGCTGTTCCCGATCCGGACTGACTGAGGTCTCCCAGTCAGGAAGTCCAGGATCCAGTTGCAGAGGGAGGTGTCCAGGCCCAGCAGGTTCAGCTTTCCAATCAGGTGCTGGGGAATGATTGTGTTGAATGCTGAGCTGAAATCTATGAACAGCATTCGAACGTATGAGTCCTTATTGTCTAGGTGGGTGAGGGCCAGATGGAGGGTTGTGGTGATGGCATCGTCCGTTGAACGGTTTGAACGATACGCAAACTGCAGTGGGTCTAGTGAGGGGGCAGCTGGGTCTTAATCTGCCTCATGACGAGCCTCTCGAAGCACTTCATGATGATGGGTGTAAGTGCGACGGGACGGTAGTCTTTGAGGCAGGACACTGAAGACTTCTTTGGCATGGGGATGATGGTGGTGGCCTTGAAGCACGTTGGAACAACGGCGCTGCTCAGAGAGATGTTGAAGATGTCGGTAAGAACATCTGCTAGCTGGTCTGCACATCCTCTGAGCACTCTGCCAGGAATGTTGTCTGGTCCAGCAGCCTTCCGTGGGTTGACTCTACGTAGAGTTTTTCTCACATCTGCCGTGGTAAGACAGAGCACCTGGTCGTTGGGAGGAGGGGTGGACTTCCTCGCCATCACGTCGTTCAGCGCATCTGGAAGGGAGGCATCTTTGTCACAGGCAACTGATGTTGTCCTGTAGTTGGTGATGGCCTGGATGCCCTGCCACATGCGCCGCGTGTCACCACTGTCCTGGAAGTGACTGTGGATTCTCTGGGCGTGTGCGCGCTTTGCCTCTCTGATTGCCCGTGACAGTTTGGCCCTAGCTGTTCTTAGGGCTGCCTTATCGCCTGCTCTGAAGGCGGAGTCTCGGGACCTCAGCAGCGTGCGCACCTCCGCAGTCATCCACGGCTTCTGGTTGGAGCGTGTGGTGATGGTCTTGAGAAAGTGACATCATCAATGCACTTGCTGATGTAGCTGGTCACTGATGCTGTGTATTCCTCCAAGTTGGTAGAATCGCCATATGTTGCAGCCTCCTGAACATGTGCCAGTCAGTACATTCAAAACAGTCCTGAAGAGCAGAGATGGCTCCTGCTGGCCAGGTTTTCACCTGCTTCTGAAGCGGTTTTGTGCGTCTGACGAGCGGTCTGTATGCTGGAATTAACATAACAGAGATGTGGTCTGAGTAGCCGAGGTGGGGCGGGGCTCCGCCGGTCACGCCTGGGATGTTTGTGTAAACAAGATCAAGCGCGTTCGCCCTCTCGTTGCAAAGTCCACATACTGATGGAATTTAGGGAGCACTGTCTTGAGATTTGCATGGTTGAAATCTCCGGCGACAATAAACAGTCCGTCGGGGTGAGCGTTCTGCAGTTCGCTCATAGCCCCATACAGTTCACAGAGCGCTTCCTTAGCGTTAGCGCTGGGGGAATGTAAACTCCGGTTATGCAAACAGTGATGAATTCCCGTGGTAGATAAAAAGGTCTGCATCTAACAGTTACAAGCTCCAACAGCGATGAACAGTAACTAGAGACTACTAGCATAGAGTTCTTGCACCATTCCGTGTTGATGTAAACACACAAGCCACCACCGCGAGTCTTACCGCAGAGAGCTGTATTTCTGTCGGCACGAAACGAGGCGAGCCCGTCTAGCTGAATGGCGGCATCCGGAACTCTGTCGCTGAGCCACGTCTCCGTGAAAACAAAGACGCAGCAGTCTCTAAACTCACGCTGCGTAGCCTGCTGGAGTCGGATATAGTCCAGTTTATTGTCCAGGAGCAAACATTTGAGAGCAGGATAGACGGGAGAGCCGGCCGGCTAGGGTTTGTTTTAGCCTAGCATGGACCCCCGCCCTCTTTCGCGCTTTAGCTTTCGCACACCGCTACGACGTCCTCTCCCGGCCACCGGCATCAGGCGACGCCGAGGGCTGGAGGCCTGGTCTCCGCAGCAAGCCGAGTACGCGTAGCCCCTCCTGCAGGTCATCAAGCAGCTTGGTTTTTGCATGAGTCTTATATTTCAGTAGTGTCTGGCGATGGTAGACACGAACACCGGTTGCTCCGATGTCCATGTGTTGCAAAAGTCGGGCTTTTTTAACAAAAATAGCACCATTGTGGATCCGGAGTGGCCGCTGCATGCTACCGCGCCGCCATCTTGGATCAGCCATCTTGTGTGATGTTGATGCTAATGACTGAAAACTGACGTGTAACATGCAAGTTTCTAGCAAACATGCATCTGAGCTATTTATGTTAGTTTTGTATTTCTATGTCGAGTGGATATAAATAAATATTTAAAATGTGAGTGTGTAAATTGTACCTTTTGTTGCAATAATGAGCTCAAAAATCTGAAATGGAAAAAAGAATTGGAAATAAAAATACGTTCGCTGTCCATTTCTGCATGTCACAGCACCGTTTTGTGGTCCGTTTTGCATAACGAGGCGGCTAATTTTAGCTTATTGTGGCCCATTCGGCCCGTTTCGTGGCCTACCCACTGACCAGCTCGGTTGACCGATGGCCAGTCCGCCCCTGATTGGCCCCAAAGTGCGTCAACCCACCGGGAAAATGCCCGTATACCAGATTAATAGTCCAGCTCTGCCGTCCAGCCAAGTTGACTCAAAGAGCACATCACAGAATGCTCAATAATGTAAAAAGAACGCTAGAGTGACAGCTAAAGACTTGAAGGAATCATTGCAACTGGTTAATATCTCTGTTCATCTATTGTATGGAAATCATTTAACAGGCATAGTGTCCATGGCAGGACACCATGAAGGAAGCTGCTGCTTTACATTACTGTGTGCCTGAAGATTGCCAAAGACCACCATGACACTCCACAATGCTACTGGGAAAAACAAATGTTGTGGATTGATGAAACTAATGTTGAACTGTTTGGGATGAACAGGCAGCACTATGTATGGTGTAAAAAAGGGCACTGCATACCAACTTGAAAATATCATCCCAACAGTGAAATATGGTAGAGGGAGCATCATGATTTGGGGGATCGCTTGCCATAATTGAGGGGAAAATGATTTCCAAGTTTATAATAATATCCTACAGGATAATGTCAGGGTCACAGCACTGTGAATGTTTAATGGGATGTGTTCAATAAAGACATGAAAGATTATAATTTGCATGTGTTTTGTTAACTTAATCACATTTTGTTTGTCTATACTTGTGACTTTGATGCAGATGAGATCACATTTTATGACCAATTAAAGCAGAAAACCAGCTAATTCCAAAGGATTCACATATTTGTTCTTGTCACTGTACATAAATTAAATACATAAAATTAAAATAAATGAATGTATTTGTTTCATTTGTCAAAGTAGTTTAGTTCCAATAATCCGCTAAATTTTCAAGTAAAAAATTAAAAAGAAAATTACAATTAAAAAACAAAAAATACATAAATATATAAATAAATAAAAATAAATAAATATATTAATAGTTCAATTTTTAAAACAAATACAAAATAAAAATAGAACTATTAAACACAAGAATATTATATATATATATATATATATATATATATATATATATATATATATATATATATATATATATATATATTACTTATTTTCAGCTTTCTATAATGCTTTCTCCAAAATATCACAATTTTAAGCAAGATTGAATTTTAATATGACCCCATAGTGTACTGTATGTGTTATTAAGACAAAATATATAACAATTTCAATTGTAGCACAACAGAATTCATATTTGAATATAAATGTGAATCTAATGAGTATAAAACTGTTCAGATGTTTGCACTGTAATGACCTATTTTATTAAACGCAGTAAATCAAATCACAGCAATTCATCAATTCATTCTATCTCTTTCCCTAAAATATTACGGTCCGGCGGGCTCATTTCCGCTCATGGCCAGGAACACAACTCTCATCACTGTAGTAATGAGCGAGGCGAGCCATAGTACGCTAAGCTATGCGTGCGCACACGCACACAGTCTTCCTTTAGTAAAGATTTGATCAATTCAAATGCATGCATCCTTCACCACCTGAGCGCCTCTCCCCAAATGCACACAATTGACCTTCGGCAACAGCTCTGTCAAAAACAAATGGATGCAGTGCAAAATCATTTATCACAGTCTGGTTGGTCAGACGCTCAGATATCCCTAACAACACTGAGCGTGGGCGGCAATGACATGTAGCTATGCAGATGATTATTCAGTCCACAACTTTGCTTTAAACATAATTTCCATCCTCCCACTCACACATATATCTTTTATTATTAAACAGAGAGTCTGTCTAGATGAGATATGGTCAAAGTTGTTGTAAAATAGCTGTTTTACACACACCTGTTACTACATATAAGTTTAATTCTGTATTAAAATGTCAGTGTTCATTTAACATATGGTGTCTTTTATCATACTGGTGTTGCAGCAGTTTTATAAAAGAAATTCAAAGACCACTCAAGGCCATGTTAAGGGGGTTTTGGATGTATAAAATCACTTTAACACAGCCTTTTATGACTTATTGCTTTAATATACCCAACCACCCACCCACATACACATACACATGTACACTGTGGAGTGCCTTATCAACAACCCTCCAAATATCCGCATAATGACCAGAATGCCTCTCTTCTCTGAAGGCAGGCTACCAGTTGTTTCTTGGAGCTGTCCGTGGTGCTGAGCCCAACAAAAGCTTCAAAGCTGGGCTAGGCTGCCCTTGGAGGGTGTGGGGAGGAAGCACCATGTGGTCTTGATTCAATTAGTGAGTTCTGAAGGCATCCCCTGGGAGGGTGAGCACAGAAAAGGGGGACGGTGTGGGCCACACTCTAGCAAAGATAAGATCCAACCCCCTCCCCTCCCTGCCCTGGCCAAGTCCACCTCATTAGTTGAGTAAGTGTGTGTGTGCATTAAACATACGCCTGCACAGAGGAGTAAGGGTATAGGCGCACACATACACTCACAAATTTGTGCAAAGAAACAAATAAAAAAAAAACATTAAATTCGGAAGCAATCATTTGACATGCAATATTCCAGTAACTTCTCAATCACAGGCTGCGTTCTAAAGACGGAACATACAGTATGACAATCTACAGTCAAGAGAAGGCACTTTTTTAAGTATTATGTATATTCCTTTTAATTATAAACAAAACAATTTTGTATTTTATTTTGTGTAAGTTTATTTTTCCAAGTTGCACTGGATAATACATATTTTCACTAAATGACAAACAGTAAACAACATTTTTTGAACACTTTCAAGCCACAAAAGTATTGTGTATATCTCTTTTACACTGGCAGCCAAAAGTTTGGAATAATGGAGAGATTTTGCTGTTTCGGAAGGATATTGGTCCTTTAATTAACCAAAGTGTCATTCAACTGATCACAAAGTATAGACAGGACATTACTGATGTAAAAAACAGCACCATCACTATTTGAAAAAAGTCATTTTTGATCAAATCTAGACAGACCCCATTTCCAGCAACCATCACTCCAACACCTTATCCTTGAGTAATCATTTACATTTATGCATTTGGCAGACGCTTTTATCCAAAGCGACTTACAGTGCAATTATTATAGGGACAATCCCCCCAGAGCAACTTGGAGTTAAGTGCCTTGCTCAAGGGCCCAACAGTGGCATCTTGGTGGTGCTGGGGCTTGAACCCCAACCTTCTGGTCAGTAACCCTGAGCCTCAACCACTGAGCCACCACTGCCTCAGTAATCATGCTGAATTGATAATTTGGTACACTTGCCATTATATCAAACACAGTTGAAAGCTATTTGGTTTATTAAATGAAGCTTAACATTGTCTTTGTGTTTGTTTTTGAGTTGCCACAGTGTGCAATAGACTGGCGTGTCTTAAGGTCAATATTTGGTCAAAAATGGCAAAAAAAGAAACATCTCTCTCTAGAAACTCATCAGTTAATCATTGTTTTGAGGAATGAAGGCTTTACAATGCTTGATATTGCCAAAAAACTGAAGATTTCATAAATAGGTGTACACTACAGTCTTCAAAGACAAAGGACAACTGGCTCTAACAAGGACAGAAAGAGATGTGGAAGGCCAGATGTACAACTAAACAAGAGGATAAGTACATCAGAGTCTCTAGTTTGAGAAATAGACACCTCACATGTCCTCAGCTGACAGATTCAGTGAATTCTACCCGCTCATTGTGAGAACATGACCATGGCAACGTTGCGGTCGCAGCTTTCCTTCTTCCGGGGGAAAGCTACTCCATCCGCCCCCCACATCGCGACTTCTACCCACGGGTACAGGGCCAGCGCGGCTGGCGCTGGTGGCGATTTTGGGAGTTCAACGGGCACGGTTTCCCCAGGTAAATCCCCGCAGACTACCCATTACACAGCACACTCGTCTGCCTCCATCCAGGTCCCGGTGCACCTGTGCCGGCGGGATCGACTGTCACTCCCCTCCAAGGCCTGTAGGTTGATGTCGATTCTGGCTCTGGATCTCAGGTATAGCCTAGGAGGGTTCAGACTCCAGGCGCGGTGCCTGTTCCCCTCATGGGATCTCTCTGTTGTCCTCTCTGACCTTCGGAGAGCCCCGTTTGAGCCGCTAGAATCAGTCGGCCTAAAGGCCCTCTCCTTGAAGACGGCCCTCCTGATTACGATCACTTCCATCAAGAGGATCGGGGAACTGCAAGTGTTCTCTATCAGCGACCCTTGCCTGGCCTGGCACACTCTCACGTCATCCTGAGACCCCGACCAGGCTATGTGCCCAAGGTTCCTACAACCCCTTTTCTTTAGGGTTCAGGTAGTGAACCCGCAAGCGCTGCCCCGGGAGGAGGCAGACCTAGCCTTAGCATTGCTGTGTCTGGTGCGTACTTTGCGCACCTACTTGGATCAAACACAGAGCTTTATACACTCTGAGCAGCTCTTTGTCGGCCTGCTGTACAGTGGAAAGGGGATGGTGTATCGCTTGCACATAGCGCATTTCCCCTCCCCTGAGGTGAAGACGTGCGCTCTACTCCCCCAGTCGAGTCCACAAGTCACGGACCCTGGGTGTCCTTCCTCCCTAGCCCTCTGGCTGGCGCAGCCTGCTCCCAGGCTAGTTACGTCGCTTCCTTCCCTCAGGGATGTGGGGAACTATATGACGTCTCTTGGGGCATTGGGGAAGGTTACGTGCCTGATGCACCTGCTATTTTCGCACGCAACAGCTTGCTTGCACCTGCATCAGCAGTCCACGTAACACGTTCAGTGTTGTGGTGTTTTTAAATAGGGACCCCTAGCGTCACTACATCGACACAACGTCGAGTGACTGACAGAAGGGGACCATCTCAGTTACCTGATGGAGGGAACGAGACGTTGTGTCCCTCTTGTCACAACACTATACTAAGCTGCTGAAATGGCCGGGACCTTACTCTCGGCTTCTCAGCTCAAAATCTGTCTAAACAGATGCACGCCTCCCTCATTTTATACCCGTATGTCCAGGGGAGGGGCATGCACATTCTGTTTGCCAATTCTCATTGGCCATTTCTCAAACATAAGAGGTAACTAAGGCTCTCAAGAGAGACCCCTAGTGTCACTACATCGACACCACTTCTCATTCCCTCCATCAGGGAACAGAGGTTACGACAGTAAAGAGACATTTTCAAACAAATTCACTTGTGAGAGTATTTTCGGAAAGCTCAAAAAGCTTTTCAAAAAGCTTTTAAAAAGCTTGAAAACAAAGTTTTTAAACAAAACGGATTAGTGTGGACATGACCTTAGTCATACAAATGCTTTACACTTGAGAATTGTTTCATCCTATACAAATACAAAGCAATTAAAACAATACAAATCTGAATTGTAGCTCATTGAAAATGAGTGCATTTAGCTGTAAGAGCATATTCAGCTAATGTTATGGTTAGTCAGACAAGCTTTGAGTCTGACTGAAGGCCAGATAGAGAATTTACACCATATCACACAGCCAACACCTGTCCATAGCTCGACATCTGTCAGTGTCCATTTTCATATGCTGAATCCCCATCACTACCTCCACTATCTCAAAACCCTCAGACCATCCCCTGTCAGTTTCTGTCCCGGTGTACAGTATCTCTTTCTCAAAGTAAAATTATCATTTTAGTTGCAGTGTAAATCTAGACTGGTGCTTTTCAGAGCCAGAGGGTCTGGACAGACGCTTGATGAATGTTGGCTGCCTGCATTCATATTCAATCCTCACCCTCAGACTTCTTCACACACAGCA
The DNA here is from genome assembly GCF_025860055.1 of Xyrauchen texanus. NCBI lineage: Eukaryota > Metazoa > Chordata > Actinopteri > Cypriniformes > Catostomidae > Xyrauchen > Xyrauchen texanus. The sequence goes on from NC_068321.1 coordinate 8,620,417, forward strand.
GATGTCTGTATTTCTGCATTTGTCGAGCTGTCTGGATCGCTTTGGTGATGGTGGCTGAATCTTATAACACGTGCTCGGTCTGCAAGGCACAGCTTTATCCTTAAATTGTTTTGTCAAACAAGATTTCCTCAGGAGAATATCAAATACAGAGAGAAAAATGATATATCTACTCATAAATCAGGTTAAATTACTATATTAATGTAAGTTCCTTTTGATATATATTATATAAATGGTAAGGCATGATTAAAGTACTTTAATAAAGCTAGCGATTCCATTCATATTCAAGTGTACACATATTTGCATTAATGAGATCAGGTTTGCTGGATATAAAAGTTCATGAGCCATAGCTGATTAAGGACAGATGTGCATTTAAAAACATCTGGGTGGTCCTCAGAAGGGTGATGTATGACTATTGGTCTCTATGGACGACTCACGGTGCCATAACTGAATTTCTCATCAAGCCATGAATCCATCACTGACAATTTTGTTTTAATGAAATGCTGGTCTTGATTTGTGAGAGCTCTGCAGAGCTTGAAATAATTTGTAAAACGGTTGCGTGCACACACACACACACACAAACACACACACACCTGCCTTAGCGTGGTCTCTTGGTTCTCGACAGCAATCATAGCAACGACAGTTGCCAAAGAGATAATTACATAGTGACTGAATCGCAGTGGTCTGTTCCACACTGGTTGTGAGAGAACTCTTTTTTTACAGCACAACAACCCTTTTTATTTCAGCAACCAACTGGAAAAAAGGTTTTAAAAATAATTATTTTGCGTTTTCCCTTCCCCCCATAAGTATTGATTCATTGTGAGTAGGTGCACAATTGTAGTCCCCTTATAAAAGCTCCAATTCAGAAGCCCTGAAAAAGTCTTTATGCATAAGCATTAACCTCCTAAGACCCGAGCGTCGCTGCTGTTTGCATTTTCTATTCCCCTTTTTGATTTGTAACTAGCAGCCCCCCAAAAAATTCTTTTTTCCTACAATTTTATGTCCATGTATGTGGACAATGTGACTAAGTTCTGAAATTTTAAGTAATACCAAGCTATAGAAAGTTTGATTTTTTTAATCAAATTATTTATTATGTTTACAGGAGTGTTGTTTATTTATGTTATTGAGACGTTACAGTAGGGATATGTCAGAAGCCAAATACCATATTCGGAAAGGCACAAATAATGACAAAACAAATAACAGATTCATCTGAATAATATAAAAACTATTCATATGACTGATTATCCAAGAGGCACAAGGATGAAGTGCCATTTAAAATAAACATACAAAATTACAAAGAATTTACGAATCTGTGCATCCAATATTTCTAAAGTGTAAACCTTATGAATAAAAATGCACATGTTATGATTTCAGATCGGATAGGAGCGGTCTCGACTCCGTTTGCGGTCTCTGTAAATTGTACTTATCTGGAGCTTATCAAGTGTAACATTAACTAAGATACAACATAATGTACACTCTCCACTTCTTGAAATTCTATGTTAATGTATCACACGATTCACACGTGATTCCCATGTATTCATTTATAGCCTAAACCTGAGCGCCATGTTCAATTCCTGACCTGATGTGATGATTCCATGTCTATCCATCTTTTAAAGTTGACCACATTTATGTCCACATGAGCGATTAAGGAAATTATGTGGTTAAGACTTCATTCAGACAAAAAGGTCAAATGTTGCATAGAGTATTCATCTATTAGGAATATTCCTCCATGTGTAAAATGAAGAAACTGAAACATGATCTGTCTTTTTTTTCTTCTTCTTTAAACCATGCTACCTCTGGTAAGGTGCTTGTAACGAGATCTTTGGAGTCAGGAGACAATGAACAGTCAATGTGTATGTTTTATTACTCTTTCTCAGTATTAAACTCAAACAAAAGGGCTCTTGGTGGCCACACACGCACGCACGCACGCACGCACGCACGCACGCACGCACGCACACACACACACACACACACACACACACACACACACACACACACACACACACACCTGGTGGCTCTGGTCTCTCTCCCCACTCTGATGCACTGGCCTGCCTTTTCAGGCCTTCCTCCACCATCACTATAATGAGAGACAGGTGTTTGAGGTAATTACAGCCCAGGTGACGAGCCTTTTCGCTCTCCCTCTCCCGCAGACTGACACATGACCACCCCCCATGCCACAGTGCTATATAAATGTAACATTATTATTATTATTATTGTTTAACTATATAATGTTTAGTATTCCTGATAGATTTAAGATACTTTCACCTGTTTGTAGACTGTATTGATTTTATTTATATATTGATTTATTTTAATGTTTGATTTTGTATTTATTATTTACTGAAAAATGTGTACTTCACATTTCACATTTTGCTTGACACCTCCTGCCTCCAGAATAATGTTGTTATACATGCACAGACAAACGAAAATTCTGTTTCATGCTGATATTAATATCTGAAATACCAGGAGAAACCACAGTTAACAACATATTCCACAGTTAATGTAACTGGGGAGAAAAAAAAAAGAATAAAATCATATATATTTAAATAAATGTATAATAATAATAATAATAATAATCATTATTATTATGAAATGGCATATACAAGGCATATTTTATTAACAGAAACTATAAATGTAAGAGTAATATTTAAAAATGGGCATTTTGTTTAGTTTTGACGAACTTCCAATTTAAGCCCTGCCCACACCCAGTTCTATCCGAATACAGAGACAAATACAGATAATATTGTCATATGAACAGATACATATACAAATACAGACACAATGGGTTCACTGCACACCCCTACATTACAGACATTACATGAGAAATTTGCATAATTAATTCTGATTCAAAGTAATGGCAGCATCTTCCAATCACTGCCAACCATGTTAAAATAAAATGATACATTATAAATTCTGAATCTATGTACTGATTAACATTGTCCCATGTCTACCAAACATGTTGAGTGCTCCAAACATCATCTGCAGCCTTTGAACAGAAATTAGGAGTGCACTTGGCTGCATAGAAAAGCTATAGGATGCCCACTTGTTTACATGCCTTTATCTTTTTTTTTACACCAATGACACTTGCATTCAAATATAAATTTACATTTCTTCTCTCCTTGTCCAAAATCCAATTTTCATTCAGAAATTCACCTGTGTCCATTCTCTCTCATCTTCCTGTCCCAACTCTGCTAATAATAAAACATATAAGTTGGGGAGAAACTCCCTGTTCCTGAGGGCCACTTTCATCCTTATAAACACTTTTACCCAGCAGCAAAGGCTTCAAGTCTTTCTACTCGTCTGCTCTCGACAGTTCTTTGTTCATACTCTCATCTGTGTGATATCAAAACCAGCGCTCACACACAATTAACAACCTGACACCCGAAACACGGACTCCCCCACACTGTTTTACAGGCAGAGAGCTGGATTTGTGCAGTGTACTTGAGGCTGCTTGTTATTTTTATGCAAATCACAACAATAATGATTAAATGAAAATAGGCGTTCCCCTGAATGGTGGTGCTAATTAAAAAAATATTTGTTAATCACCTCCTCCTGAATAATAACAATAATAATAACTTGGTTTCTGAAGAAAATGTGAGTGGTGATTGACAGTGCAATGTGCAGGTGCTATGGTGTTCTAGGTGGTTGCTATGCGCTAGTGTGCTTTTGGAAGCTGCTAGGGTGTTCTTGATACTTGCAAGGTCATAGGATATTTTGTGGTTGCTAGGCAGATGCAGTGTGCTTTTGGTTGTTGCTAGGGTATTGCTAGGCAGTTGTTAAGGTGTTTTGTTAGGTTGTTGCTAGGTGGTTGCTAGGCGGCTGCTAGAGATTTTTTGGTTTTTGCAAGCGTATTATAGTCAGATGCTATGGTGTTATGGGTGCTTGTTAGGGCATTTTTCATCTGTTTTATTATCTACCATGTGAAAATTATTATTCCAATCAATTAGAAATGTAATAGAAGGGTATGCTTCAATAGCAGGGCAAAATGAACCCTTTATGGAAAATGAGCCTTTTTTTCAGGTCACAAAGCATATCAAGATTGAAAAACAAAATATGAAAAGTGTGAAAAGAAATAATAACGAAAGGTTGTTTTGTGAGTGAACAGAGTTCCTGGAGTGAATTTCGTGAGGGAACAGCTTTCCCGTTCAAACTGTCTACATTTAATAGGGGAATAAGGAGTATTTCTATATTTTCCCCACTAAATAGCCTACGGAAGCTTTGCGGGTTCCCCACATAAATGTGTGGGATCTTCTGCGTCTGTGGTTGCGCTATGTTGACCGTCGTGAGTGGCCAGGACACATTCAAGCAACATATCGACAGATGCACACGAGAATCCATGGGCAACCGATCCAAACATGCACACAACAGATCCACACATGCTCAATTTACAAATCCAAGCACCAAAAGAATGCACAAATATACACGTTTCTTTGCTCATAATACCATCCACAAGTACATAAGTGAGTATGTCTAATAAAGTATGCAAAAATAAATGCTGAGACCATTTGAATTGGTGTTGTTCTTAGAGAATGTCTGTTCTGCAGTCTTGGCATACACACACGACAGAAAATGCCCAGTCATTAAAATGAAGGGAAATATCCTGTAGATTATACTATTATTTGCCAATTTAAGAACAAAAAGAAGAAGAAAAAAAGAAAAAGAAAATAATGTGTTCAGAATGTTCAGTTTCGACCAAGAATTTTCATTTCTTACAGAGATAAATAACTGAAAAATTTCAGTTTTAAAAATAACCAAAATAAGTTTTGCTTAACAAAAATAAGCATATTTCTCCTCAAATTCACCAATCTATTGTTCTTTTGAGAGATGAAGTCTATTCCATGCACTTCTGTTTTGAAAGTATAAATCAAACTTGATCTAACCGGGACAGAGAGAGAAGTGGACAACCCAGATCCCCAACAACAAAAATACAAGTACATCAGAGTCTCTGATTTGAGAAACAGACTCCTCACAGGTTCTAAACTAGCAGCTTTAATTAACTTAAACATCTTTAAAAGGAATAGTCAATTGTAACATTATAAATGCCTTTCCTGTAATATATATATTTTTTTCAATCAATTTAATCCATCCTTGGTGAACAAGTTAAGCAGAAGAAAGAAAGTCCAACACATCTGGGATGGCATGAGGTTTTGAGAGAACTATCCCTTTAAGATGTGACGAAACTGCGCGGGTGCAAAACATTCACACATCACGAGCCGCTAATGCGGCACAGATCAATTCAGGCAGCACTTCACTTTCGGTGAACGTTCAAGTAAAAACGTCCCCTTGGGAAGGGGCGTCCCCTGGGGAGGGGCGTGCCTTTCACCCCGTCTGCCGGCAGGTCATCCCTGTCTACCTAGATGAGGGAGGGGACAAGGGGAGGGAAACAGAAATAATAAAAATGGGGGACTTCCTGTAACAGTGTAGTACCCCCCCAAAAAACACTGTAAAATTTAAACGAGAGGGAAAAGGCCAATGCGGAGTGGCAGTGAGAGAGAGAGGAGAGAGAGATGAAAAAAAAATAAACACTTACTCGGCGGTTCTCTGATACGCCACAGCTTGTTCCTCGGCCACTCCTCCACCCTCTAACGGACGACAGCCGTGCCTCTCCTGGCGGATCGGAGGCAGTCCTCCAGCCCCTGGCAGCGGCACTGACCGCTCCAGGCGGTCGTCTAGGAGCCCCTTCTCCCCTCACGGTTGGCGGCCGTTCCTCCGCTTCCAGGCGGCCTGGCTCCTCATCCCCCGGCAGATGGCCGTGGCTGCTCCATTGGGGTGGATGGTAGTGGCGAGAACTCTACTACGGCGTATCCCTCCTCCTTCCCGTGTTTCAGTACCAGTGTAACGCCCTCCGCAGTCGGCCTTTATCGCTCTCGGAGGCTTGATTAGCCTGATAAGGGACCGGGTGTGTAGAATCATGACCCGGCCCCGCCCTCCACCCTGCCACGCCATACAAAAACATAAATAACATGGTTTTAATACAATAAAACATGGTTTTACTACACTAATACTGTTGCATCCATATAATAACCCTGGTTTTACTTTAGTAATATTGTAGTAACCATGGCTCCAGTAACCATGTTTAAATTTCCAGTTATTATAGGTTTACTATGAATACCAAGTTTAAACTGTTGTTACTGTCAGGCGCGGACTGGCCATTGGGAAGTTCGGGAATTTTCCCAGTGGACCGGCCATGAAACGGGGCCAAATGGGCCATGATAAGCTGAAATGGGCCACCACGTTATGACAGCGACACCCCACCCGCGCTCAACAACTTTTGGGCCAGATTCTATGTAAAACCTGGGCCGATTTCTCTTCCCAGTCTGCCTCGGTTACTGTAATAAAACGTCTCTGGTTACTCTTCTAACCTCGGTTCTCTGAGATGAACGGAACAAGACATTGCCATATCACCCAGTAGCTCAAGACTGGTTGCCTACTGAAGCTAAGCAGGGTTGAGCCTGGCTGGTTCCTGGATGGGAGACCTCCTAGGGAAAAACTAAGGTTGCTGCTGGAAGAGGTATTATGGAGGCCAGCAGGGGGGCTCACCCTGTGGTCTGTGTAGGTCCTAATGCCCCAGCATAATGATGGGGGCTCTATACTGTAAAAAGGCACTGTCCTTCAGATCTGATGTTAAACTGAGGTCCTGAGGGCACTTCTTGTAAAGAGTAGGGGTATAACCCTAGTGTCCTGGACAAATTACCCCCCATTGGCCCTTCTCAATCATGGACTCTTAATAATCCCCATCCATTTATTTGCTCTATAACTCTACTCTCTCCTCTCCACCAGGATGGGATATTATAGTATATATGAATAAAAGGATGCTAAAGCAGGTAGATTTCTCACTGAGTGAAATACGCCGATCCGGCTGAGAGACTTCTTCACCGGGACACTAGAGGGGGTGAGTGATCCTCGCTGCAGGCGCTGAGAGTCAGGCAAAGAACATCCTAATGCGTCGGCAGGGAATCCCGTCCGCTGATGGGTGTCCGTCAATGTGGAAGAGAGGGCTGATCCAAGTGCAGAGTCAAGACGAGATGATGTCGGTCTTAAAGGAATACAATTCTGAAGAAATGGTGTGTGAGGACCCGCATATATAGGGCAATTGAGCGGCTAAAAGAGCAGGGCTTAAACAGCATTATTATGATACAAAGGCTTCAACTAGGTCGTAGAAAAGGAATTCCACAAAGCATTCAGCAATGTCTTGTGAACTGAATCGATAGGAAACAACGGTTAATTTTCATAAGGGCTAAAAATTACATCATTAAGATGTTTACTAATATATATTTATAGCTGAAGTATGCAATTTCTGTGCCACTAGAGCCACCAAACGGAATTGCAAAAATAAACAGCTTTCTGAATACGGCCTTCGTTTCTCACGCCATTCATCGAGTCAGCATTATTTTTTCTCTTCAGACGGGTCACTCAAAACAAACAGAGGAATTTTCATAGTGTCACAGAGATATGGTGTTTACAGTTTTCCAAAAATGGACATTTTTGAATTCAATGAATGGCTTACCTATGAAGTTGTCTCTGCATATTAAGATGGGATAGGAGAAAGTATTTTAACACAGAAAAATTTACATCAGCTTTAAAAGCAAACGCAAACATACATAATGGGGTTCAAATTCTAAATTAAACCTTGAAATAAAAATAAATTCTAACAAAGAAATGTTATGAAATATATAATTTTCCACAATTTCTAGGTCACTAATCAAAAAAGCTAATTTGTGCATTAACCTTGTTAACCCCTTTTGTACAAAAGGTCAGGTTTTCTCATATCCACTGAAGCACACATGATTCTCTGTGGAACATTCTCATATCATGCTGGATAACATAGACATCCAGGTTTGGGTTTATAACTTAAGCTTAGAGGTTTGCTTCCCATCCCTTTATGCACAACAGGAATTGTGCAAGCACCACTAATAATGCCAATCATCCTTCAAATACATTTTCTTTCTAATTTTACTTAAGATCATACATTTACCTAGGTTGAAAAACGATGCATTCTGAAAATGTAAAATACTGTATATTAAAACATATCTTGTTTAGTGTGGCACAGAATGATCTAAATACTAAAAAACATGGTCATGTGACTGATGATATTTGGGAATTGTAACCATAAAGCAGTAACCACTTTCAGCTGGTTAATCATCACTCGTAATACAGAGAGGGATGAGAGGAGTGAGGGTGTTCAGACAAATGGAGATGGATACAGCGGCTAAGAGTGCTCCAGAGAGAGCTACTAAACCGTTCCCTGTCCCCCCAGCCAATAAAAATGTCTGCTTTAAGATCATAACGCTGTATAGCAATTATTAAAGGGCAATAAAACAGCTTTAGAGCCCTCTCCAGGCCATGAACTGTGTGTGAATGTGTGTGTGTGCTGGGCTCTAGCTATGCGACTGAGATGGATTTTCTAACATACTAAGATATTTTGTAATCCAATAACCATGTTAAGAAATCTTGTTATCCCGATGGCTGGAGCATTTATAAACCAGCTAGTGATCTGACTCCAAATCCATTAGGCATGACTAAGAGTAAAGTATGCCTGAATATTGCATATTAGGTCAAAGAAAAGGACCTTAGTATTATAAAGAGCTTAATAAAATGGGTAGGTTAACTATAACAATACCAATACAGAATTGTTTTCCTTTTCTGTATTACATGAAAACATTTAGCACATACATACAGGACAATAGCCACATGTCCCCCAGTATGGTGGGTGGGGTTGGGGGGCAGTCAAATAGAGCTGTTCACTGATTCGTACAGGCTGGTAATGATCACTCACCTCTGACCCAATCAGACGAATCACCAGGCTGACAGTGGGCGGAGTTTCTGAGGTGGTCAGGAATGAGCAGCCCTAGGCAAAAAAAGCATATTAGACTGCACCAATTTCGATGGCAGCTTGAAGATCTAATATATCTTAAACTATGCACACAAACAATGTGAGCTGCAAATTAGTTCAACTTTAACTGTGTTCAACTTTAACTGTGTTCACACTATACACTATGCACTCAGCCATGTAGTGTATGAATTTTCAAAGTGTAATATCCTCCCAAATCGAACACTTCACATTTTTTTACTACACTGAAGCATTCGTCATTTAACAGCTGATGGAAGCGCACGTGATGTGTAGCAGCTAGCCTTGGCAAGTTAGCCAACCTCAGTTCAACAACGTACATATTCACACAGGGGTGTTGTTAAAGCATTCATCTCACATTTGTAAGGTACTGTATCCACTGAAGTTTCACTAGCTGCTACATTCTTCATTATTTACAATGGTTTTATCAGTCCAGCAGCAGCCAGGTAACGCTGTCCCTTCCGCTATGTACGGCAAACATTTTCAGTATTAACATATTACTCACACTACAAAATGGTGTAGAATAGTGCAGAAGTGTGCAGTTTGGGACGCACTTTTGTCTTGTTTCATAGTATATGCACAGAAACAATGTGTTAACTTGTTTTACCTGCTGTTTTTAGGTTTATGAATGGAATGTGATCGTATGGTATATATATGTGTGCATATATTGTAGCAACACTGAGAGTTTCTGAAAGGTTGTAGTATTTCGATACAATGACAATAAAGGGTATCCATCCATCCATCCATCCATCCATCCATCCATCCATCCATCTATCTATCTATCTATCTATCTATCTATTTAACCACAAACAGACTGCACAATTTCACTCCAAACAATCTATAATTAAACTGAAATCACTGTTTTCTTCATGTAAACTATAGGAACCTGTAGTGGCAGATGTGGAACTCTTAGCCCTCTTTCAGATATCAGTTTCCTATAGAGTGACTGATCCAGGATCAGGGCTGAGAATGCCACAGGGTTCTGGATGTGCCAGCTCTCCGTGTTCAGAACTGTAGTGTACAATAAAAGGCATTGTTGCACTGCAGGTCACAAATCACAAATAAATAGTCAAATCAGTGGCCTCTGCATTTTCTGCGTGATTTTCAAAAGTGCCTGTGTTTGATTCTTTGCTTGATTTTCAGGTATAAAAACTTGAAAGAATACGTCACCCAAGAAAATTCTGTTATGTTTTACACATCTTCATGGTGTTACAAACCTGTAAAATTTTCTTTTTTCCATGGAACACAAAGGGAAATATTTTGCTGAATGTCCTTGCTGCACCTTTCCATTCAATGAAAGTCAAATTGGGACTGGTGCTACTAGTGTAATATTTGAACTCATTAAATGTTATTCTGTTCCTCAAAAAAGGCTTTCCTATGACTTAAGAAGACTGGAATATTATGCAATACATAGAAATAAATAGGAAAAGAGGAGTGTAAACATTCTGCCTAATATCTCCTTGTGTTTTTCGCATAAGAAATAAAATCATTAAGCATGAGGGTGAGTAAATGACAGACTATTCTTTTTTTGTGGTGTTAATACCTTTAATATCTCCAAAACAATTTGACTTTAATATAATTATTTTACCATTTGTTGTGGGGTAGAATTCCAGAACAAGTGCTGCACCTCCTGTGAAGATAGTGGCACAGTCTCGACCCAGGAAGAGGAAACAGTGATTCCACACAGGATGTTCCTCAGGAAACCCTGCCAAAGAGACCTTTACAGAGAACAGATGACATAGAAGATTTAAACATTTGCATACAGTCGAATGCGAGTCTGTCTAAAGGCCCGGGTATACTTAAATTTTCCGTGTTTTAGACCGTGTTGCCTTCCAAAAAGTATTTTACGGACTGCGAGCAAATACGAACGTGTTCGACACATGTGCACTACTATGGTTTGTGAAACTCTTTTAGTACAATCAATGGCTGGTGCATGCGCTGACAATGTACACAGAAGGGGCCGTGTCCGCAGGTCAAGATAATCTGGGTGGCGCACGGTAAGGCAAAATTTGCGTCACGAATACTGTGCAGTGATCAGCAACGCGGATAACTGAAGTACTGTATACTTTGGCCTAATTTATACTCCATATAACTGTGCGTGCATAGGCAGGTGGTTGGCGCATGCAGGCTATGACAGCTATGAGACACCCGAATATTCCTCTTCAGGAGTTTAGACCCATAAATAAGTCTTTATATTCCTTCAGACTCGAGTTATACAAATGCAGGGATCTCCAGACCTCCTCACACACGTGCTCTTGACCTGTACATCCATGTGACAGCAATGGCTCAAATGTGAGTGTTGCCACCTTGTGGACCCACTTTTTAGTGCATTAGTGTATTCTGTGCATTCAAAGATACAAGGTCAGAAAAATTGGGCTGCGCACATTCAGTGCTCGAGCACTCTGCTGATGACGAGATCTGCATCACGCATCCAGTACGCTGACCAAAGCATATTTTGGGCTTTTCTCAACATGCGCACAGTCCTCATCTGTGCGCATCGTTGGCACATATGCCAGCTGTTGACTATGCTAAAAGAAAATCACAAAGCAGTCGTAGTGCACATGCGTTCAACACATTTGTGTTAATTCGCAGTCAAAAGAGTATAATTTGAAAGCTAACGTGGTTGATATGACTCTATCCGATCTGGAACATTGAAAAAGAGCGACTACTCTGAACGTGCATTATGCGCATGCGCCTGGAATTATTTGCACTAATTAGTGGGTCCACTCTCACAGTTGAGCCATTGCTGTCACGATGAAGTGCTAGAGGATGTAATCTCCACCAAACATCATGAGACAAAGGTGAAAACAACAACAGTAGATGTACACGTCAAGAACGTGTGTGAAGAGATCGCTGCATTTGTATAACTCGAGTCTGAAGGAATATAAAGACATTTGTATGGGTTTAAACTCCTGAAGAGAACTAATTCAGCATCACATAGCAGTCATAGCACACATGTGCCAGCTGCTAAATGCATCTGGTGTGCGACCCCCTTAAGTGGACAACAAAGCAGCTACAAAAGTGCAAATGTTGCCCTTTAACTTCAGAAACAGAATACAGGGCATATTTTGTTATAAATTTTTTAAGCAACCTTCAGCATGAAAGCCTGTCTATTATTACATCTAAATTAAATGAATCCCTGGCTCTGTTGGCATGGAGACTGCAGTCATCAACAGTTGGTGTGGTTGTTGATGCCTTCTGATGACTGTGTTGTTGTGCACGGGCTGAGGTGTGAGTATGTATGGCACCTGCCCGCTGCTCTACGGGTGGGGTTGGCATTGCTAACAGATGGTCATACCCTGAGGGCACTGAACAAACCCTGATCTCTGGCACAGTGCCCTGAAGATGAACTGGGGCTTTTTGGAAAATAGATGGTGGAGAAGGGGGCAAAGGGTCCAGGACATTAAGCTCTTAAGAATATTGGGTGAAGGGTCAGTATGTTTTCAACTGCAATCGATTCTGATTTAATTTAAGATGAAAGCATAAAAAGAGGAATAGCCAAACAAAGATAAATAAAGACTAATAATATGATATTGACACCAAAACTAAATTAGTAAACTATGATTGCAGCCACTGTTTGTTTCAGTATGTACAAACAAACCAAGTAAATTAAGGGAATGTTCCGGGTTCATTTTGATTTCAATCAAATTTAAATTTTATTGTGATTCATTTTGGGTATATTTCAGTTAATATTCATTCATATATTTGAAATAAATTTTCTCTCAGTCTCTCTCAGTACCCTCTTCTAAATTGGTGTATTATGAATGTATTAATTATAAAAAATAACTGTAAAGCTTTCTAAAGCATAATTTTTGTGGTTGGACTACAGTGGAACACTACAGTTTAACAACTGATGGACAAATTAATTAATGTAATATGGATGTAATATCAACATTATGCCACAAATGCTGTTAAAAAAAGAGCTTAACTTGAATTGAACCCAGAACAAGCACAACTGGCATACTATTTCTTATTTTCAAGAGCTGTGAAAATTGGCTTGCAAACAGCAGAAGGGGAATGCTGGTAGTCGCAAATGAGCGCTCCTGCCCTGAGATGATCAGCCCTAAAATGTCATTGGCACTTTGGTCCCTTAGTGCACACAAAGGTCAATAGTGACAGAGACTCCTCACGTCTGCATCGATTCAGTCTATAATGCCATTAAACAGTGTAATTATGCAGTCAACAGTCATTCTAATTATGAAAATACATGCATCTTTTAAGGATTTCAAATTTTAACACTGTGCAAATATGACTTCTTTAAGCCATCACTAATATAATGTGTGATACTTATGACATACCATATTACAATATATTTACTAGCCCTTTTTAGAAGCCAGTTCAAAGATGCACACTTGTGTGGAACTGATCAAATAAAATTACCCATAGAAAAATCAATTATTATTGAGTTTTGTACAAAAAACATTAAGGTGTACTGTGAAATTTCTGTGTCATCAAATGAAATTGCATAAATAATGATGCCCCCTCCAGGTTTCCCAAAACACTCATCCAAGCAGATGACCCAAACTCATGTGAATGGAGTTAATTAATTAATTAGTTAATTATTATGTAAGTATTTCTAAATTGAAATAATTGTACACATGACCTGTATGAATAGTCATAATGACCAACGAGATGGACATTGGCTAGGCGATCACCTTATGTAATAGGGATGAATGTGGTACAATATGGCTATCTATAGTGTCACATATGGAGAAATGCCACAGAACTGACTGGGAACAGATGGCACAAGAGCAGGAAGACAGACCTATCATCTCACCTCTATAAGCACACACAGAAATGTACACAAGCACATGTAAATACAAACACGGCATGCTAAGAATCATGTTTTTACTATTGTTATCCAAGCAGATTATGTGGAGAAAAAAAGCAAAGATATATTTATGGATGGATGGATAAAGACAAAGAGATATGAAGAATAAATGGATGGATGGATGGATGGATGGATGGATGGATGGATGGATAAAGACAAAGATATATGATGGATGGATGGATGGATGGATGGATGGATGGATGGATGGATGGATGGATGGATGGATGGATAGAGAAAAAGATTTGATGGATGATAGATAGATAGATAGATAGATAGATAGATAGATAGATAGATAGATAGATAGATAGATAGATAGATAGATAGATTTGATGGATTGATGGATAGATAGATAGATAGATAGATAGATAGATAGATAGATAGATAGATAGATAGATGAGAGAGAGAGAGAGAGAGAGAGAGAGAAAGAGAGAAGAAAAATGTGTGAATTGGCAGGAAAGAGGATGGATGGAGAGGTTCATGTGATCGATATGGTCAAAGCAGACCCGTGTCTCGGTGGGATAACCTTTAGCCTGAAATAAGTGAAGGAGATGACACATCCCCATTAGACCAGAGAGCTATGTGTGTGTGTTTGTGATGGCAGAGGGAAAGTGTGTGAAAAAGTGTGTTGGCAAAGACTCATGGGATGTAACAGCAGAAACCATTCCTACCAGGAAAAGGCAGAGAAAATGCCAGTTACACACATGGGCAAACACTCCTTTATCATCTGAGAGATGCCAAAATCTCTACACGAAACCTTGTTCATTAGAAAAAAAAAAGCAAAAATCCAGGTTACAGTGAGGCGCTTACTGTACAGTGGAAGTAAATTGGGCCAGTCCATAAATGTTAAAATACACACCGTTTAAAAAAAGTATGGCCACAAGATGTAAACATTGTACGTGTTATAATGATTTTAGCGTGATAAAATCAGAGATTTACCAGCTATTACCAGATTACAGGGTACCATAATTAAGTTTTCATGAAAACAAAGTTGTAATATTGGATTTAAATTTACTCAGAAAAGGTTAGTAAGCGATGTTATCACAGTACATCGTGTTAACATGCATTTTGATTACATCTTGCGGCTATACTTTTGAACAGTGAGCATTTTTATGTTTATGGATTGGTCCCATTCACCTCCATTGAAAGTGCCTCACTGTAACCATGATTTTTGCTGTTTATATTAAATTTTTTGCCAAACAAGGGATGAGTCAAAATAATTTTCAGTGGTAATCAACATTATGCCACAAATTCTGTCAATTGAGCTTGACTTGTATCGAACCCAGAACCTTCCTAGATAGCCAGCATCCATGGCTGGGGGACCATCATCCAAAATACAACATAAGCTGGAGACCAGCAATGATCATCAGCTTGTTACTCAATGGCACAATGGTGAAGGCTCATGGCTTGTGTATTGGGGGGATCAAACCAGCATCCTTCCGATCACCAGCTGTAACGTAATTTAATGGAAAGGAGGAGGAGAGAACCGGCAGTCGGCCTTTATCGCTCTCGGAGGCTTGATTAGCCTGATAAGGGACCGGGTGTTTAGAATCACGACCTGGCCCCGCCCTCTGCCCTGCCACACCAGACTTAAGCTTCGACCATGCCACCACTTCCGTTTACCACAGTTTTTATATAAAATTTCACACTATCACCATTGCAAATCATGTTGGAGACCACCTTGGAGAAGAAAGTACTTCCAATCGTGCAACCTTACCCCTTGATTACCTCCCCAATCCGGCCAAGTGATCTTCTCTGATGTTCTGCAATACCTCTTAAGTGCTCTGAGGACATGCATATCCAGCAGAGCTGTCCAAGCTGACTTAAATGACCTCAGTACCTCAGTACTCAAATCCAATTAATACCCTTCTGATGTCAGAAAGTACCAGTCTCATTGCTCCCCTTCACACTTTGGAACATGCAATATACAACGAGTAGCTGTATTATAAATAGTTGTACTTGTCATGGTCCTGTCAGTTTGGGTTTTTGTCTGACTGCTTTGTGTGAATGCATGGTTTCGGTTGTATTCCTGCCATGCACTCATTGTTCAGTTTTGTTTTTATGTTGCGAGCACGGTGTCTGGATCCTGACTTCCTGTCTGGTTTGGTTTCTGTCTGTGTCGGGATCCAGACACTTGTGCTCCTTGTCTGTCTGCTATTGATGTGGGTCCATCGCGCTTATGTTATCTTGGCAGCATACACTCACGTCAATAGTGTGTCTGGTTCTCACGAACGTAGGTGTGCGTCACTCTCACGTTGCGCACACGGGTCGCGAGCTGTCTTCACGTTGTGCTGAGGTTTGGTCACTTCGGTCTAAAGTGCCGTGTGTGTATGTGGTCGAACTCACGCAAAGGTGCCCTGTCTTATTTTTGTCGCCTGTTGTGTGGATCACGTGCTGTTTGCCTCGCAATGTAAGCTCAGGTTTCGTTTAGTGTGAGAATGCATGGCATCGCTTTGTTTGGTGTTGCTACAAATTCTCCCGTCTTGTTTGTTGGTTGGCATGGGCGTATATTGCCTTATTGTCTTGGTGAGGTGTTCTCATGCCATTTGGGGGATTTGTTGTCTTGTGAGAGCACGTGGCTTTGCTTTGTTTCTGTATTGCCACATGTCTCTCTGTCTTACGTCATACCCCGCCTCCTTGTTTGCCGCTTATTTGTCTATTAGTCACACCTGCCCTGTCTTGATAACCTGTTGATTTCTCTCCCTATTTTTGTCTGCTCGTTTTTGCTGTCCAGTGCCAGTTCGTCTTGCTTCCAGTCTTGTGTGTCTTGTGTTTTCTAGTCAGTCTTGTGTAGTCGGTCGGTCATGTATGTTTGTCATCCCTGTTACGTTCCCGTGTTGTCTGCCCTGTGTTCTCTGTCTCACTAGTCACGTTTATGTCACGTTTCCTTGTTGTCTGCTCCGTGTTTTCCTTTCACCAGTCACCGATCCCGTTCCATGTCACGTTTTCCCTGTTGTCCGCCCTGAGTCTCACTGTCCGTGTGTGAAACTGCACTGATCACTGTGTTATTGTCCGCACCTGTCTGTTATTTTGTCATTACCTTGTCTGTTTATTTAAACCCCGCTTTCTCCCCTTCCCTTTGTCAATCGTTATCGTTTCATGTTCGTGCTTTTGCCCGTGTGTGCTTCATTAGTGTTTGTGTTGCTATCTTCATTCGTGTTTGTTCTAGTTAACCCTTCCCTTCGTGGATGTTCGTCAACCTGTGTTCACCCGTGAGTTAGTTTGTTTTTTGAGTTTACTTTTCCCATCGTGGACTTTTCATTTGTTCCTGTGTTTGTGTTCTTGTTGCTAATAAACCACATTTAGATCCGAATTCCCCGTCTGCCTTCTCCTGATTTCCACACACTCATTACAGAACGATTGCCCCGACTATGGATCTAGCGGTGCAACACACCAACTTCCGGCTGCTCAGCCTCAAACAAGAGGACCGCCCTGTGGAAGACCACATCAGCGGCTTCCTTGCGCTGGCGAGGATCTCGGACTTCCCGGACTCTGCCCAGGTGGTCTTCTTCAGGGACACCCTACACAGTTCGCTCAGGGAGCTTTTGCCGCCGGCGACGCACGGTTGGACTCTCCGCGACTTCCTGGAGGTGACCTTACTGGTCTGCGGCTCGCCGTACACCATGGGCGTCGCCGAGGAGGTTCCCACCTCTCTTCCCACAGTGGTGACTCCCCAGTCGTCCATGGCACCAGCCCCACCTGTCAGCGAGCCCATCCCCACGCCAGTCGCCCCCCATGAGCCAGCGCATTCCTCTTCGTCTGCCCTGAGGAGGAAGAGAAGACGGGTTTCCCCGCCCCGGTCTGCGAGCCAGAGCCCACGCCTGCCCCGGTCAGCGAGCCAGAGCCCACGCCTGTAACTGTGAGCGGGCCTGCGCCCACGCCTGTCATGGTGAGCGAGCCTGCGCCCACGTCAGCCACGGTGAGTGAGCCTGAGGCCTCGTCAGCTACGGTCAGCGAGCCTGCGCCCTCGTCAGCCACGGTCAACGAGCCTGAGCCCTCGTCAGCCCCGGTCAACCAGCCAGAGCCATTAGCCCCCGATGTCAGTGAGCCAGCGCCTGTCGCCTCAGCCGTCAGTGAGCCAGTGCCTGTCGCCACTGCCAGCAGTGAGCCAGCGCCTGTAGCCTCGACCGTCCCTGAGCCAGCGCCTGTAGCCTCGACTGTCCCTGAGCCAGCACCTGTAGCCTCAACCGTCCCCGAGCCAGCGCCTGTAGCCTCGACCGTCCCCGAGCCAGCGCCAGTGGTCTCAACCGTCCCAGTGCCAGTAGCCATGTCCGTCCAAGAGCCAGCGCCAGTAGCCATGGCCGTCCAAGAGCCTTCCAGGGCTCCGCCTCCCGAGCCTCCCAGGGCTCTGCCTCTCAAGTCTCTCGAGCCTCCCAGGGCTCCGCCTCTCGAGCCTCCCGAGCCTCCCAGGGCTCCGCCTCTCAAGTCTCTCGAGCCTCCCAGGGCTCTGCCTCTCAAGTCTCTTGAGCCTCCCAGGGCTCTGCCTCTCAAGTCTCTCGAGCCTCCCAGAGCTCCGCCTCATTAGTGTAGGAAGTCTCTGTTAACCTTATAAATGTAAATGTATTTCAGTCATGACAACTCTCAGGATACATTTTCAAGAATTATAATGGTCTTGTTGGACTTAATTCTGCTCATACAGCTGATGCCAAAGACTTGCTACTGCTAAGCACACAGATATACTGTGTTGAGCATGTTAACATGCTTTTGCTGCACAATTAGACATCCATACAATGCCTGTGAAGCTGATTAAGTGGTGCTAAGGAGGAGGAGGGTTTTAGTGACTCTCACAGCACGCTGCAGTAAGACCAGCTATCTGCAAACAACTGAGGCAATTCAAATGCTACACAAAGAGGTGGTACGCTAGTAGAATAGCTTAACAGATTACATGTCAAAGGACCTCTCGGAATGGGCCATGAAGGATGCAAGCTGATTGACTAACAGGTGACATGTTCAAAGGACCTATCAGCTATGAACCATGAAGAGTTTCATGACTGAAATTGAAGTAATTTGTTAATAGACTTGTCATAATGTTGAGGTAAAGTAGGTAGAGATCTTAGTGAGGTACAGCTGATGTAAACATAGTGGAGTATCTTGATCAGACAGTTTTGGAAAGTTAAACAAGATGTAGATTTGAGGTATATTGTAATTGTATGGTGAGACAGAGGTAATGTGGCTTTTGAACCTGTGGCCAGCCGTGTGCAGTGAGTAGTGGAACTGTGAAAGCACCTTCAGGCGGTTCAGGAAACAAAACTGATCTCAAGCAGATGCCTGCAACCCTCGGAGTATGCTGCAGCATGTTGTTTCTAAAAGGAGATAGACAGTATGTTAAAAATATCTAAACCATTTTCCTGCAACTGACAGAAACACAGCTTCTATAGAAGCAGTAATTTGTTTTTGAGATTGGATGTAACAACCATATCTGAACACACATAAGAAGAAATGAATACATGAGAGCGGATAGACCACCTGCCCTCCTGTGATTACTGTTACAACCCCTTCTGATGAAACCATTTGAGAAAGGTGAAGAAGATAAATAAAACATGGATTTGCACTTCCATTTCGCTTGCCTTGCCAACAACTCCACTGTTATTAGCAGCACAGTGTGTGTGCATGTATGTGCAAGACCTACTGAGGGTTTGGAGATATTAGAGGCAACCTGTCTATCAACACTTACACATTAACACATTCTATCTTTACATTGGACTCTACCATTATAAGCTACAGGGAGGGGTATTGTACATTAAACTACTGATGAGAGTGATAAGCCAGTAATAGGCATTTAGGCAAGCATCACTACTGTTGCTCACACTTAAGCCCAAAGTACACTTCGGTTTTGACTCGAAAACGTAAGCCCAAAGTATACTTCGGTCAGACTCAAACGCTGGACGTGTGACACAAATCTGTTATTTTGTCCAGTGAATATGTCCTCTAGCATTTCTTTATGACCGCAATGGCTCAAATGTGAGTGTTGCCACCTTTTGGACCCACTAATTAGTGCAAATAATTCCAGGTGCATGCACTTTCTGCACGTTCAAAGACATGCAGTTAGAAAAATTTGGGCTGCACGCATTCAGTGCTCGAGCACTCTGCTGATGACGAAATTTGCATCACGCATCCTGTACGCAAATGCTCAACGTTTACATTTGACCGAATTACTTTGGGCTTCTACTTCGGTTTAGGAGTTTGAACACAGTTTGTGATACTGGCATGAATGGTACCTTAAATCACATGGCTTGTTAAGTAGAGGTATGCTATTATTATTCTAAGCTATCAGATTTTTTTTTGCCTGCTGGTTGATAAAACAGATGAAAAATAGTCTGAATGAGGGTATTGAGTCATATTTTGTGGGCTCTTTTGATTTAGGGCAGTAATGAAGTTAATTTATATATTTATATGTGTTTCAAAAAGAGATAGGTAAACTAAATAAAAAACCCTACATATATCAATAAATACAATAATAAATAAAAAATAAATACATTTAATTAATTAATTAATCTTTCAAGAAAATCAGCTGTAATGTCTATAACGTCTTAACAACATGAATAACCAACACTCCTGGACACATACTTTCTATAGCTTGCTATTTCTTAAAATTTCACAACTTAGTCCCACTGTCCACATATGAGGACATCAGTTTTTAGGAAAACTATTTGCTCTAGAAATGTGTTTTTCTACTTTTTGCTTAGTTTATTAGGTGCTACTAGTTACAAATAAAAAAAATCATAAAAAATGTACAAAGAAGGGGGTATCAGGAGGATATTCCTCAAAAAGTATTGAGGTCCTCCTAATGGACTGAAGTACAAACGGGCACACAATCAGTCCATCTACCCACCTACTCACTAATTCACACACATAAAGCGAACCCACATGAGATCACACAACCCCTACGTTTTATTTCAGAATGGAGATTTTAAAGTGCTATTTTTAGCATCTGCTGCAGTGCGTGTTGTCTCTGTTAACTAAGATCATGTATTTACAGTAAGTGCTATAGCATGTGACACTGTAACATGCACTTAACGCAACTCTGACTCCAACTCTGTTGGCTAAAAGGCAAAAATGACTGAAATTACAGTATACCACTTATGCATTACGAAACAGCACATTGTACCTGCATAAATCATAATCTGCAACAATCCGTCCCACAGCCAGCAAAGGACCAACTGGATCTCTAAACGGTTTGTTCATCGACTGTAGTAACGTCTGGAGGAAAAGTGGGATATATGCAACACATTTATGTCCCAGGGGTTGATTTTAAGTAAAGCTGCACTGAAAACAATATTTTGTGGTGAAATAAATGTAGCAGAAAATATTGAGCACTTTCTACATAAAACAAGTTAATTTAATTTTTAACCTAAAAAATATTAAGAAAATTCTACATTTGTACACAATTCAATCTTGTAAAAATTAATGCTCTAGCTAATTAGTAAATATTATTCATGATTGTTTGTCATCTTTACAATACGTCATCGTGTATCGATCCTAAAGTAGAAAGCTTTGTCATGTTTATTAGCTAATTTGAGTAAACTGTGGAAGGTTTCTCTTTGTCATGTGATACATGATTAAACGTGATTATAAGAAAAGTTTGAAATGTGAAATTGTAAATAAAATGTTCATTTAAATGTTACTAAATGTATTTAAGTTCCATGTACATCAGATTTTAAGTAAAAGTTACTCTATTTCAGTAATTCAGTATTTCAGGAGATAGATTAAAGATTTTTATTGATTATATATTTATTGAATAACAATGATGTAAGCTTAGTCTTGGCGGACTAGATCTCCTTTACGCATGCTGCTGCTGCTGCTTGACATGAGTTAATATGTTTCTGCAGTTGGTCCAAAAACATTATGCTGCTGAGACAGAAGAGACATGCTGCTGCTAATGTACCAACATAAAGATAAAGCCCCCTGTAAAGCAGATCTAGACAGGTGGTGCTGGGGAGGTGGAGGATAATGCTACACATACTGCGATGCTGTAGCCATTTCCTGGTGTATTGCGTGAGGTGAGAAGCAGCTTTATATATTTTGACACAAGGGAAAAGCTTATGATTGGATGCATAGGATGAGGTGAACCTGTTCGACCTATCAGCCGCACCGTGTAGAGTTTGTCATTAATTTAAATGTTTAAGTTAAATTTACTAGCTCACTTTAATCAATATTATGTTATAAAGTAGATATTTGAATAATTTTATACCTTTAAAATGTACTTAAAAAATTGTGTGCAAAATTAAAAATTAAGTGAATCCCTCTAGTAAGATTTGTCTTGCAGTTATATAAAGGACACATTAACATTGTCTAGGAAACTTTTTTTATCATGCCCTCGTCTTTTATTTTGTTACTTTTCAAATGCCTTTTTTGCTTTACCCCTGTCCCAGACCCAGACTTTAAACTATGAAAATCCATCATAAAAACATATTATTACATGTTTCTTCTGTGATGCATGTATGTCCACTATGTATAAGTTTTATTTTCTAAGAGCTCACAAAGCCGTAAGTGCCCGTGGTTGAAGAAACAGTCTTAGATAGCAGGGGAAAATAAATGCAAGACCTGATGGATTGGAGACAAAGAAAAAACATTGGCTCATTGTTCACACAAAGCACGACTGCCCATCTCTGAGATGAATGCGGAGGCACGCACCAGCATTTTAAACTCATTTGCTATTCAATACCTCCTGGCACAGAGTAGATCAATGCAGAGATTGGATTAATAGGAAATTGTGAGAGGGCATGATTAAGTTAGATCTTATATCACAATAACAGACGGGAGCCCACAACAGGAAGCTGGATATCAGGTATCTCAATTAAACAGGATCTTATTAGCACAAAATACTTTTACATATATAAATAAGTCTGGAATTCATTATTATCGTTTGTAAAGATAATAAACCACTAACCAGTCTGTGTTGTTGAATATGGAGGTATGAGTATCATACAACAGAAATCCACTTAAGACATAAAGTGCAGGTTGTGTTAAACCCATTAGAGGATAATATGTGTGCCAGTGTGCCAGATCTCTTTATTTAATATTAAATACTGTAGCATATATCTGGCTACTACTAAGGATTGGAGATATGATGTGACACCTTAGTGAGCTGTACCTCAAGTAAAAGAAAAGCAGGGTTGTCTGGGAAGGAGGCCGAGTTTACGCACTACAGTGGCATAGAGACGCGTCCCACAGGAGGCTGCCCTGGGACGCTAGGAATAGAAACACAAGGAGTTGTAGTAAGAGGCCAACAAATAAAAAAAAATTCAACTACATTTTCATGTCCAGAGTGATTGAGAAGGTATTGTGGAATAATTGTTTTATATTTTGAATGTTTGATATATCTGAATCTAATGATATATGGGTGGAATGTCACAATATATATATATATATATATATATATATATATATATATATATATATATATATATATATATTTCTTAATATATTCTTATGGATGGATGGACAGATGTATTTAGAGTACCATATAAATACTATGATACATGAATAGCATAATCCTTCATTATTATAGCCCATGGTATTTATAATAGTAATTTGTTTTCAAATGCCACATTCTCAGTCACAGAACAGTACATAAACCCTCAGCCATCATTGGTTTTACCTCCTTAAAATATTATAACCTGTATAATAGAGACGGCTTGTGTTTAAATGTGGTTTATTCTCTCCCCTGTGTGCACATCTGTGTGTGTTGTAGGTGACACACAAGGCCATTGAGCATGTGTGATTACAGCTCAGTGCTCTCCTGAGCGTCCTCCATTAAAACAACACTGAGAGGATCAATGTTTATGAGCGTCATAAAGCATTGCTTGTGAGGGTGAGAGAGACCAGTGTATTCATCAGAATTGCTTTCTTAACATTGATGCATGACTGGCGAGTGTTATTCTGAAATTCATCCAATTAATCAATTTCACTTTGTCTTGATTCTTAATGAAAAATATAGAATCATCTTCATGATAATACAGAAATGGTCCTTTGTACTCATTCCAAATGCTGAGATACGACAATGTATTTGTAATTAATAAAACAAAAAATTTATACGAAAAAATATCAAATATAAAAACGTAAAATAAAACTACTGAAAATTAAATATAAAAAGTATTAAAAAAAAAAAACAATTAAAACATCAAAAAAATTATCAAACAAATGAAATTGAAAAAACCTTAAAAATTAAGGGGCCTGGGTAGCTCAGCAAATAAAGACGTGGACTACCAACCCTGGACTCTCGAGTTTGAATCCAGGGCGTGCTGAGTGACTCCAGCCAGGTCTCCTAAGCAACCAAATTGGCCCGATTGCTAGGGAGGGTAGAGTCACATGGGATAACTTCCTCAAGGTTCTCGCTCTCTGTGGGGCACATGGTGAGTTGTGCATGAATGCCGTGGAGAATACAGTGAAGCCTCCACACGTGCTATGTCTCCGCGGTAACACACTCAACAAGTCACATGATAAAATGCATGGATTGACGTCTCAGACGTCGAGGCAACTGAGATTCGTCCTCCGCCACCCATGAGGAAAGCCACTATGCCACCACAAGGACTTAAGAGCACATTGGGAAATGGCCATTTCAAATTGGAGAGAAAAAGGGGAGAAAATATATATATATATATTTTTTTTTATGAAAAATGTTATAATAAAAATGCTAATAGTATATATATATATATAAAATAAAAAAATTGCAACATTAAATAAAAAACACAATATATCATAATTTTTAATAGAAATACATTTTATAAAAGAAATGAAAAATAATTCATATAAAAACACAATGAAAAATGCATCCAGTGAATCAACCATTTTGGATTGATTCTACATGAAAAATAGAGGAATAGGCCTATTTACTTATTCCAAAGGCAAAGATACTAATAATTTAACAACAAACCATAAAATATAAAAAACATAAAATTTAAAAATAAATTAAAAATATAAAAATATTTTATAAAAAAGTATTTTAAATATGTACAATTAAAACACTTACAATAATTACTATGAATGTAAAACTAAAAAAGCCTTTAAGAAAATTACATATAAAATATTACACATTTTAAATTAAAGTGTTTAAAATTTAAATAATAAAAAATGAAAAAACATATATTGCATATACTGTATAGTATATATATATATATATATATATATATATATATATATATATATATATATATATATATATATATATATATATATATACTATACAGTACACACACTCACTGAGCTCTTTATTAGGAACACTATGGTCCTAAAAATAAAGTGCCCAATGTGGTTTTTGCTGTTGCACATCCACCTCTAGGTTCAACGTGTTGTGCATTCTGAGATGTTTTTCTAATAATTTTAATCATTGCACTGCTGCCACATGATTGGCTGATTAGATAATCACATGAATAAGTAGGTGTACAGATGTTCCTAATAAAATGGCCGGTGAGTGTATATATATATATATATATATATATATATAGTATGTAAGGAATAATTTATTACAGCCCCTTGAATTATTGAAAAATAATGCACACCCGAGGTGGTAATGTGGTCACAACAAGCAGTGGAGTGGCCATTGCACCGAGGGTGTGTCACCACAATTGTTCAGAGTGGTTATCTGAGTTACCGTAGCCTTTCTGTCAGCTTGAACCAGTCTGACCATTCTCCTCTGACCTCTCTCATCCACAAGGCATTTTCGTCTGCAGAACTGCCACTCACTGATTGTTTTTTTTGTTTTTCACACCAGTCTCTTTACACTAGAGACTGTTGTGCGTGAAAATCCCAGGAGATCAGCAGTTACAGAAATACTCAAACCAGCCCGTCTGACACCAACAATCATACCACGGTCCAAATCACTGAGATCACGTTTCTTCCTTATTCTGATGGTTGATGTGAAAATTAACCGAAGCTCCTGACCCATATCTGCATGATTTTATACATTACACTGCTGCCTCATGATTGGCTGATTATATATCGCATGTACAGGTGTACCTAATAAAGTGGCCAGTGAGTGTATATGTACTGTGTATATATATATATATATAAATGTGTGTGTGTTTTGAATCATTTTTATTTTCAATTTTAAAATAAAATAATTACAGAATAATATACATTTATATAATACAAATACAATTTTGTCACATAAAAATAGTTTAGACAGGGTTGTATATATATATATATATATATATATATATATACAGTGCATTGACCACAGTGCTGTGAACGCTATGTTAAATGAATAGTTAATGTTTTTCTGTCTGTTTTGAAGGGCCTGTGAGGAGAGAAGTGCAGTCCAATCATGTGTGAACACATCCGCACTCTCTCTGTGGGTTTGGGCGAGACGCTGGCAGCAAAAGGGCAAAACTCAGAGAGAGAGGAACAGAAATAACACTGCACAGGATTCAAAAGCTGTCTGTCCACCTCTGTCTGCTTGTCTAGCTTCTCTCACTCTGTCTGTTTCTCTTTCTTTTCCTGTAACTGTAACAAAGCATATTTCTATTTCTGTTCCTAAAATGCCTTCTAAACAAAAACCCCTTCCAACACTCTATTGGTGCTTCACTACCCTCCTCTACTCCACAGCAGTAGGTGCAGCCATATACGACCAAAATCTCATCTTTGTTTATCATATGAACTATATTTATATGATATGTATATTGCAGTCAATCACCAATTCAACTAATAGCTAATTTTGGGAAATGGACAACACATTTAAAATCTCATATTACTTTACAGATATTTTGGCCCATAATATAATAATTATTCAGGACAATATACCTTTTACACAGATTACTGATATTCAAATACCATTAAAATACACAGCCTAATTCTGTTGGAGGTTTGACAGAGGAAATATGTTTCATTCATGATGCTCTGTGAACTCCACACAGACCAACAGAGCTGCAGGTCTCTTGCACCCTCACTGAAGCCCAATGGTGGGGATGATAGGCTGTGTTCAAATCACTTGAATGCTTTGGCAGCCAGCTGTTCCACCTGTGTGTGGTAGAGCTGGATGGCCAGAGGTAAAGTCAAAGCTAAATGTCAAGAGCAGGGTGGCGAATTGTTTTGATGTTAAATTCTGTCTACGATGAAGGGTTTGCTAGTAGGAATAGATGAAGGTTAGTTTTGCAATTCTGACTTTTTTGCAAGTCAACAGCATTTAAGACTTACCTGGATTAGCTCAAGGTGATAGTGATGAAAGGGCTGTAGCTGAGACACTGAGATAGTCTGCCAGAAGCTCTTTGGTTCGACCATCCACCACGCTGACGATAACATCTGTTAAAGAGGGTTGTTATCATACTATCATACTTAGAAACATCACACTATTAGGCTGTCTCAAAACCTAATGGTTTACCTTAACTTGCCTACCATGACATCGCGACACACAAAACAAACTTGGTTGTTGTGTTTGGTTGGGTCAGTGCGTTTACCCTGTTGGTGTTTGTTTGGGCAATGTGACACAGAATTGTAGTAATGACCCAAATTTACAGGCTTTCCTGTGCGAGACGCTGCTTAACATTGAAAAATAGCGTTGATAGGATGCGATCAGTGTGAACGTCCCCTACATATGCAATAAAATGTAATGGCACGTCATGAATCGGTGCGTTTACTGGTGTTTTAAAATCCCAATGGTGGGAAACAATTAACATGCACTCGAATGCTATATGATTTTGACCAAATTATCTTGCTTCTGACAGAAATCATGACAGAAGACGTCCACTGATTGTCACGGATCATTACCCCAGCTGCTTCTGTGTCAAGTACAGCATCCGTGTAAAGCACCAGCCAACATCTTACACAACTCACGTGAAAGGTGTGTGTTTCAGGTCCATTTGTCTCGATTTGTGAAGCATTCTCAGCAGTTTGGGTGTGTGATGCTAAAATATAGGACAAATAGCATTGTGTGTGGATTTCATACGGAAAGCAACTTTTTCCCTTAATTACGGGACGGTTCCTTATTTTGCATATTTAGTTAATTAATTTGATCTGATACTGCTTCAGCATGAGGCTGACTCTCTCTCTCGCTCCACTCACTGTCATAAATTCTCTCAGTCGATGATGGCGGTGACAACGGTTGTCAGGGGTGGGAAATGGTAGAGTTCAAGTGATAATGCACCAATTACAACAAGTAATTTCCAGTTTCACAAAACAGCATCCAATACAGTTAAAGGGAAACTAACACAACAGTAGTTTATGGACTTCTGAAGCAGCAAAAAACTGGGTATACAGAGGGTATATGCAAATATTGATCCTTAGAAGTCGTTATACGCAAACAGCCCTGGGGAAAAAAATCATAGTGAGAAAATACACTTAAGATACACATAGCTACACATAAGTTACACATGCGTTACACATGTGTAGATTATGTGTTATATGTAGATCAATATGTGTTTGATAGCCAGTTGCATATCATGAAAATTCAGTGTGAAAATAATTAATCCTGTTCTTGATTTTTCCTGATTTGTTACAAAATCTCTTTCATTTATGCAAAAAAAACCATCAAAATATATTTTATTTTATTGTAAAATTTTACCCTTGCTTGCCATTTTGTACATTTATTTATGATAGACGTAAGTGCCGGGTCTCTAAAGACCTGAATACGTAAGTATTTGGGAAAATTATCATGCATTTAAAGGTTACGTTTAATGTGATTTAGCCAGGCAGAACCTGTTTCTTGATCCACATATTTGTTGGTCCTGGAGGAACATTCATATGAAATGACCATAGTCCAAAACTTATCCCAACCCTTACATACCACTAAAATCAGTAGAAAAAAAAAAAGACTGGTTAAAAATAATGTTGTTTAAGATTAAACCCAGCCCTAAGCCTAACCCTAAACCTAGCCTTAATACCAGAGGGACTAGTTGATAAGAGTGAAGATTCAAGCCACTAAGACTAAACCTAACCTTAAAATCAGATGAAAATAACTGGTTGAAATGAATGTTGTTCAAGCCCCTCAACACAGACCTAAACCTAAAATTAAAGAGAAATTATTGGCAAATAAGAATTTAGTTCAAGACCCTGAACA
Source organism: Xyrauchen texanus (assembly GCF_025860055.1). Taxonomy (NCBI): domain Eukaryota; kingdom Metazoa; phylum Chordata; class Actinopteri; order Cypriniformes; family Catostomidae; genus Xyrauchen; species Xyrauchen texanus. The sequence continues at coordinate 8,649,079 of NC_068321.1, forward strand.
CAGAAATAAGAATGGTCCTAACCCTAAACTTAACCCAAAAACCAGAAGACATTATTAGATAGTAAGATGATTAGATGATAAGAATGCTGTTCAAGAACCTCAACTCAGACCTATGCCTAACCCTAACTAACCTTAAAATCAGCTGGAAATAAGTATTGGATAAATTGTTCAAGCTCCTAACTCCAAGCTTAAACCTGGCCCTAAGTCTAAACCTAGCCCAAAAAACGGATTGGTTGAAAGCAAAGTTGTTCCATGACCAAGAAGGTACAACAAGATTGATCCAGGAATATGTTCTTCTTAGTAAATCACACTGTGTGTGAATGTGGTGTACGGATAAAAAGAGATTTCAAGACTAAACTGTGAAAAAACAATTTCTTCATAATCTAGTGGTCTTAAGGTCACTGATCCAATGAAGATGCACAAATTCCAGGTCATTGCTGGGTTTTGGCCTAATTTCCACCTCGAGACAATCCATGATATCTTCTCTTATTTAGCAGACAGAGTGATCATCTTCAACAGCATCCAGTTTCAGAGGAATCTGCTCCTAGACTCCCTAGCATTGTGTCTTCAATCTTATACATGTCCAGCAATGATTGACTTCATTTCCAGCCTATAAGATTCTTTCCAGGCCTGGGGAGGAGTGCCAAGCAAACCCATAAGAGATGGACAACACTCAGCGCATGAGAGACATCTCAGATTCTTCAGAAATCCACTCAGTGGATACAATCAGAATTCCATATGCATCCAGAGCAATCATTCCTCTCTCACTCTTTCTCTTGGTAGAGCCATTAATCCTGGTGTGTAATTATTCTGTCATTTAACAGAAAGCATGTGGCTGGAATAATCAGGCCCACACTCTGCAATTATCATCAACACACGGGCCCTTTCAAAACGCAGCCTTATAGTGCAGGATAAAGCAATTTCATACCGATAGATCTTTCTGTCATTCTTTCTCTTTCTATCTTTGCTCATGATAGAAAAAGAAAACAACTTGTTGATTAGTATTCAGTATGGGCCAGTCAAGCGCAACAATGGTTCTGGAATATCCACCATATTTATTTTTTTCATTATGTAGAAAGGGATAAAATGAAGAATACAAAATGTTTGCTGTGTTTATCCGTAACCTTGTTCTTGACAGTTCAGTCTTCAGGATCAATGGGAAGTTGAGGTCTCATTCTGTATGGTATAGGTATGATTGAGAAAATACAAATCTGAATTAATGAGAAAAAGATGAAAATATTTGGGCACAGCCTTGTCACTATTTTGTGCGTCTGCTGTCATGTGTAATCAATGTCCTTTTTAAAGCAAGTCAGTCCATTTGGCGGCCATCTTGGTAATGCCCATGGAGATTAACTGAAATCTCCAAAACTGTTTGTCAAGCTCATTTTTTAACAAATCCGACAAAAGTAGCATCATACATTTTGCTTCTTGAGCTCAAATTATGCTAAGAAACTGCATTTTTATGTTGACAATAGAATGCTTTTGCTAATAGGATGATTGGCTCTTCTACTCTAAAAGTGTAGCTTAACAAGTGGCCATTAGACTTATGTGGTCTTGTCTTTCCCTTCAAGATCACATTGTTTCCCTGTCTTGTGGCAGACGTTTATTTCCATGATATGATTGTTCGAATAAGAGCACAGCCCAGGGTTACAGCATGCCACTTCTCTGCAGACTTATTGTTTCTCTCAATTTGGCTTTCATCCTATGGTGTAACATGCATTCTGCATCTAAACCCACACGTCATTACACAATCATTTGATCCTATTTGCTTGTGTTAGCTGAGAGGCGGCTCAACCTTACCAGAGGTCTGCCCATCACGGAGCTCAACTGAGAGTTTCTCTACCCATGAGGGGTTGTGTGTAGGCTGCGGTGGGCAGCGGGTCACTGCATAGCTCCTCCAATCGCGGAGCCCATCCACTTCACTCCTCCTGTACAGATATATATACAGATAATGCACAACTAATTGGTGGGAAGCATGGCGAGTTGTGCATTGATGCCGTGGAGAATAGCGTGAAGCCTACACGTGTGATAGGTCTCCGCAGTAACTCGTTCAACAAGCCACGTGATAAAATATGCGTATTGGCGGTCTCAGATGCGAAGGCAACTGAGATTTGTCCTCCACCCGCCAGAGTCACTGCGCCACCATGAGGACTTGGGATTGAGGACACATTGGTAATTGGGCATTCAAATTGGGGAGAAAAGAAAAAAGAAAAAAATAGAAAAAAAGAAATAATATTTTCTAAAAAGTTTAAATGACTAAAATTAGTATTATTATTATTAATAATTATAGTTATAAACATATTATGAATGATAAACTAATATAAAATGTATTATAATATATAATAATATATTTTAGAACAGCTGCAAATATAAGCTTAATTTTCATACATAAAATGCAGCTCAAAGTACTTCAGAGTCTTAAAGTCTATAGTCCAATTTAAATTTGTAAAATGTTATATGTATTTTAGGCATACTGGCTATAATCAGATTGAGTTAATCTCATTCTCCACCATAATGTTTATATCAGAGATTAGATACACATGCAATCTAACATCATAAATATTTCCATGTGGTTTAATTGTGCTTTTGCACAATTAGCCATCATAATCCTTTTGGGGGGTTTTGCACTAAATATAATCCTCCAGAAATGGACAGGCTGGCAGTTCACCAGTCTAGAGAAGTTTTGATAAGTATCCCTTAGCCCTTCCAGCTCGCTATGTCCTCAAAAACAACACTCTGCCTTATACAAAACACACTGGGAGCTCAATTCAGCCTGCAAATGCCCACTAATCACACAAATCCTTCCTCTGAAACCTTTGAACTGTTTATTAAAGAAGCTAACACACTATTTATTCTGCTGTGGGCTAAAAACGGCAAAGAATACAAATATATACAGAAATTTTGTAACAAGCCCCATTGTAATTTCTCTGACCATACAACATGTGTACATGTGTAGGTAATGTGACAAAGCAATACAGAGACCCAGCAATGAAACTGCCTCTGTTTTTGGACATGTACACATGCTGCATTGATGTGTGAGCAGCGTACAGAGGCTGGGATTAGAAAGGGGCCCATCATAAAGACCTAGAGAGAGATCTAAAGAGAAAGACGTTTGACTGATCAGCTGGACTTAATGCGAAGCACACTTCAGAGACAGGGGAAAGAAAAAAGGGGGAAAGATAAAGAAAGTGAGAAGGCAAGATAATTGGAGTTATATTGCAATAAATAGGATAACAATGTGCATTTGCAGCATGATGGTGATATTTTTAACTTGTGAATTGCACAACAACTGTCTTTGCTAAGGCAAGCATCACTATTTTATTTTAGGTTAGGGATTTAAACAACCCTCTAAACTCAAGTTTTAAACTGTGACATATAACTAGTAGTCCTGCACTGTATTTGCCACAGAGGACTTTCAGTATGACTCCAGTTTAAACACATCACTTGTGACGTGTGAAAAATGCACCTTTCTCAAACCCACTCTTCAGACTTAGCCTTTTACAAATAAGAAAAATATATTGTAATAAAAAAAGAAAATATACAAAGCTCTAGATAAAGGGGGAATGGGATGGGGAAATCACCCAAGATGAATTCCAGCATTGTTCAACATGTCGGAACATGTGCACTACCCAGCATGCCATGTCTCAGACCATAATAGACATTTTAAGGGACCATACAGACAGAATGTGTTCTTGCATTAAGCTTGTGATAGGTCGGCCTTTAAAAGGTTTTTAAGTTATTGTTGAAAATCAATTTAGGACTTTTGCTTTCGGAACTCTATTGTAATCTGGTACTGATTACAAATGCATGACACAAATTGTAGATAAAATCAGTAATTTAATTTAATTACTTTTGGATTACTTTTAACATAATTTGTTTATTTTATGTCAAATTTCGTAAAGCTCCATTCCCATTCATTTTTTAATGAGAGCACGGTGACACGAGCTGCCGCGGCTGTTGGCGACAGAGATCACCGTGGAGAGCGACAAGATAAGTTGAGAATATGTAAACTTTATGCAAATGATGTGCGACATTCACGAGCGACTGCCAATGAGAGTGAAGACATTGGAGCTCACGTCATCTGTCTCCTGGAAGTCTGGGGACGAGTGCATGCAAGACGGAGAAGTTTCAGCATCCTGAGGAATTTTTACTGTTCTATATCATTTGTCTGTAACCACATGCATGATATATTGATTGTCTTATTAATTATTTAATGCACTGAACACCGCTGCACATTTTATAAAACACACTACACTGCAGATTGTACAATTTTAGAGAAAAGAGAACTGATTCATTGTCAAATTGTAATGATATCTTTATTTCACCAGTATTAGGTCTCATCTAATCACATTTTTAAACGTTATTGCCAAACGTGCACAGTGGCGGACCCCATTGACCACCCCACACGCAATTGCTGTTTTTGAGCACAAGATTTAACATGTACTGCCTGAATATTTCTGTGCCACCACAGACTGATATTATATATATTTAATTCTTTATTACAACCAAAAGAAGACTGGAAGACTTATATAATTTATATCAGTGTTAGGCTGATTTAAAAAAAAAAAAAGTTTAAAAATAATAATTAGGGGGATCAAAAAATTATGAAAATGTACCGCTGTTGCATATTATTATGTAATCATCTAATTCATAAAAAAGTTACTCTTTTCTGATTTCAGGTCATTTAAAATACAATGTAATCTTCTTACAAGTACTTGATTTTTCTAATCTGATTACATATCCAGATTACATGTAATATGGTACTAACTTGCCTAAAGAACAAGGCGCTCGTGCACGAAACACTGAAAAAAAGTAAGAGATGTCACAATGCTCAAAAACATCAGTTTGCGCTGTTTTTTGTTGTTAACATGCTTTGACCTTTGCATTCTGTGTGAATGCCACATTAATGTGTTATAAACACGTTTTTAGACCCTATCCAACAAATGTACTGTACTAAAATAGGACATTGTTGTTCTAAGCATCACAAATAATGATTTAAAGTCCAATAAATGTACAGAATCAAGTCAGAATTCATGCGGAACACAGAGGTCACCTTTCACGCTCCATTTCTCTACGTACCAAAAAGAAGACTCCCAAACAACTATTTATTAAAAGTCTCTCTGGAAGCTGAATAAAATCTAAATAGTTTTGCTGAGAGAGAAACTTGCATCAATTACAGAAAAAACGAAAGTTACTAAATAACTTTGTGAACCAGAAGACGGATACTTTTCCCATGATCAGTATTGCTGTTGTCTAAATAAAACAACTGAGAATAAGGCAGGTCTTGTAAAAACAGTAATGAATCATTAGCAATAAATGCAGCTTCAAATCAAGTACTTCTTTTTTAACAAGTATTTAATTTCTTCTTCTTCTTTTGTTCTTTTCCGGTGATGCTGGTTGTTTTAACAAGCCTGCAGCTGTCAGGCCACATTAGCGTCAGAATGATAGCAGCACTCCGAGGATTCGGCAGTACTGGGAAATATCTCATTAAAAGTACAGCCAGTCAGAGGAGCTCCCACTGCGGCCTCTCAGACTGGGAGGGGCCGGTCCAGAGACCACTCATCTTTTTGATTTACCTCAAATATGATACAACAAAATCGGAGAGATTGGCACTATATCCAGACAATCATTTAATGTGGGTACAAATGAAAGTAGAGTGAAACTTTTGTGGCCTGTGAGCAAGGTTTTTGTAGTTTTCAGTATTTAATTTAGCTTTTATTTCTAATTTGTTTTCAGTTTGTTCTTTCCATTTAGTTGTTTTTAATTTGTTTTCAACAGCGGGCCAAATGACAAAGCTCATGCTTGAATTAAAAATCAACCCAAAGATAATGCTAAAATAAAAATGGAAGCAAACTAGTTCTAAAATTAAATAAAAAGTAACATTTATTTATTTAGTGATTTAATTAATAATCTTAAACATATTTTCGTTACGTATTTTTAACAATTTCATTACGCATTTAATGATTAATTCAAATCTTTATTTATGTGATTTTGAGTAATTTTACTGTTAATTAAAAAATTTCATTTTTTCTGTGTTTTTTATTTTTTTATTTTATATATGTTAGGGTTCCAAAGTTAATGCATTAACTGATCCAACTAAAATATGTTAATAAAACAAATAATATGGGTCCTGAATGCTGATTGGTCAATAGCTGTGCATTATTTATAATAAAGCACATCTATGACCTCTTCACTGAGATTCTATGGGTCTGCTCCAAAAGCTGCCTTCCAACTGAACATGTACACTTCCTTTCCTGTGCTATATTGTGAATATTCATTGCAGAAAGGGTTGCAGGCACTCTGCTATGCTTTCAGCCATCACTTTGTTTCATTTCTGGTCATTCGTATTTATTTATTTTTTTTATGCGTGTAGTTTTGGATTCATGGAAATGCATTTTAGTTTAGTTTCTGTTTTTTCAATTGTGTTGAAAATATTTAAATATTATTATAATTTTTTATTTTTTTTCCATTAATGATAGTAACACTGGCTGTGTTAGGATACTGGTTGCAAAAGTCAATATTTCAGACTAAAACTGATCTAATTCTAAAAGGTCGTAAATTACTTATGACTACTGACTGCAATTTAGAATGACAGAATTACCACAAGGTCAAATGCAAAGCTTTTTACTCCTTTATAATGTTATAGAATTGGTTCACCCAAAAATTTAAATTCAGTCATTGTTTACTCACCCCTATGTTGTTATAGCTCCATATGACATTCTTTTTTAACACAAAGGGAGAAATTGTGGGGAAAATGCTGTGCTCAGTGATGTCATACAATGTGTTCTGTTGTCGCCATCACTGTGGATGATCTGTTTTTAGATACTAAACAAAATGAGTTTTCGCTTGAACGCACCAATGTCATGAGTGGGCTGCGTAACTGTTGCTTTCGTGCTCTATCATGAACGTACACAGGAAATCAACGGTCAGTGAGCATTTTCACTAAATAATAAATTACATTTAGTTTCTCACCAAACCTTATCTTATGCTTTAAAAAACATCATGAGTCGCAAACAATCATTTATTAGACTTTTGAATTATACTTTTGTGTTCTTTTGATGCTCGAAGAGGTAGTCCCCATAAACTGCCATTGTATGACATCACTGAGCACAAAATTTGTTCATAATTCCTCCCTTTGTGTTAAGATAAATTATGGAAGTCATATGGGGCTATAAAAACACAGGGGTGAGTAAACAATAAGTGAACATTCATTTTTGGGTAACTATCCCTTTAATGGATTATTATCCCCCTCATTTGAATTCCGGCATTACACCAGACATCCGGTATTATGGCGAGAACTAAACAAGCGATTATAAGGAAGACTACAATCTTGATTCAAATGTTATTATTTCAGTTATGTTCATATATTCTGTACTCCCTAAAAATGTCGGCTGCATTAAAAAAAAATAAGAGACTGCAAGATTACGTTTACAGATCTATGACTTACTGGCTGAGTAACATCTTATAACATCATAGTTCAGACTGACCAGCATCTACTGTCTGGCAACTCCTCCACATTCTATTCATTTTTACAACAAACCATCACTAAGACTTACTCAACACCCAAACGTAAATTACTTTCTTCTTATAGTGTTTAGAAATGAATTTATTGTGCAAAAAGGGAGCATACCATGGGGTATTAGGGTTCTGCGAGATTTGATTCGGTCATTTGGACTTAGTCATGTTTATATATTTGTTTACAATGCTATTTTTTGAAAGCTTCTTGGTTTTTATGATGTACAAATGTGGTGTACTGTATATGGAATACAGAGTTTTAAGTTTTCTTTGCCAAACAAATTAATATTTAAGTCCTTTTTAATTACAAATCTTCACTTTCACTTTCACATTCTTCTTCTTTTGTTTTTGGCGATTTAAATTATTTCTGCATATCGCCACCTACTGGGCTGTGAGGAGAGTTTATAGTTAAAAAGTACTTAAAATGTATCTGTTTCTCACCCACACCTATCATATCACTTCTGAAGACATGGATTTAACCACATAACCTTTGTGTTTTTGGATCTTCAAAATGTTGGTGCCCATTCACTTGCATTGTATGGACCTACAGAGCTGAAATATTATTCTAAAAATCTTAATTTGTGTTCTGCAGAAGAAAGAAAGTCATTCACATCTGGGATGTCATGAGGGTAAGTAACTTATGAGAGAATTTTCATTTTTGGGTGAACTATCCCTTTAAATATGTTATTAACCTTAGTGAATTTTAAATTATTGTTAAATCTAAAGGAACTAGAATATTTTGATTGCAATTGTTGTAAACAATGGTCTATTTTATGTTTTCATTATCTTTTGTACTGTATACATCTTGCTGCCTTTCATGGCTAGGTCACTCTTGTAAAAGTGTTTCAAATGTGCCCAACCTGCTTAAATAAAGGTTAAATAAATATATGTCAAAAAATAATAACTGTTGTAAAAAAGAATAAATCCTAAAAAAAAAAAAAAAAAAAGAATAAAAAAATTTATCATATAAAATTGTTAGATTGTAAATTAAACACAGATGTTTCTTAATTTAAATTTATACAATATTAGGCTATATAATATTGAGTTTATCTAGTTTATTTTAGTGATATTTCCCTTAAGAAAGAGAGATTTAGTTAAGAAGACATTAGGAGTCAATGTCAGGTTTGATGTCAATGAAGTTATTCAGCACTGGTTTTCCCAAACCTCATGAAAGATCCTCATAGAGCTGTTCAGCTTGAAGTCCAAAAACCCAGAAGAGAATTCGCCATGGGTTCCCTCTGGATTTTACTATGGGTTTCTATAATGGGGTTTATGAACTTATGAGAAAAATAATGTCTGTGGTAAACATTACTTGGTTACCAAAGATCTTATTTTTCTCATAAGTTCAAAAACCCTCCGAATTTTCATTTTGTTGTAAACCATTCCTTCAAAATTCCTCAATGAAGGCAGTTAGTTATAACAGCACTGTACAACATACATAGTTTATTTCTATAGGCCATCATTTGCAGGATCCTCCTCCCAGTTTGCCTCAGTCACTATCTTAGAGATCACAACCTCTGTTTTGCCCTGGTTTACTTAGGAGAGGGGGCACTGAGAGCATCGAAACAAGGCTGGAGTATAAACCAGTCTTTGTTCTTATTCTGTAAATAATAATCTTGTTTTCTTTCTTTCTGTCAGCTCCCTTCCCCCCTTGCGTTGTCTCTTTCATGGCTCCGAGAGCCCAGGTTTGTCTAGAAGCTTTCGATTTGCCCTCCGACTGGCCTTCCTCCCTCCCCCATGTGCCTCAAAGCCAGAAGCAGATGAAAAATTTATGGCAAAGTGCCTTGAAAAAACCCCCTTCTAGTCTATTTGAAGTGCAGTTCTTCCTCAGAAGTTAGCCCTCTCTTTGCACTCAGATGCTTGTTTTTGACCCTCTATGTGTCAGTCACCCACTGATAAAAGGTAAACAGGGTTGCCAGCTGGCATAATTAAGGAACTGATCCATAATCGACTATTGACTGGAAGTCTTTTATGTTCAAGTGGTCTCTTATTATCAGTATTATAATTAATGATGGAACTGAAGCCCCTCCTCACTTCATGCACATTTGCATAGGAAACCCCTCCCACTTCGATTGCAGCCCACTGCATTTCCCCGCAAGGTCACACGGAACGATCTGGATTTATTATTCATAAGCGTCTCATTATTTGGGCATCAGATCAAAAGGTAGAGAAACATTAGCACAGTGTCTCTTTTGGTCTTTGGGAAAAGCCTCCGGCTAGCCAAATGGAGAACAACACTGAGATAGATTTACAATTCAAGCCTTCATTTCCGAACGTCAGGAAAGATAGCACTCAGGGCATTAAATTTGCCACTCAAAGGGCATTTTTACATGTAATGGCATGTCATTTTGTTTAACGCCCTTATAAATGGTAAATGTGGATATCCTATGTTCTAGCATTGTGAAAAGCTTCCAAGAAATTTTATGGAAACATTTTTAAAAGGACAATAGACAATTCTAGGTACTAAGGTTTATTTTTAAAACATACTTTTTTATAAGGTTTCACAAGTGTGTCCCTACTTCTTGTCCAATGAGTATTCTTAGGTATTTCTACAGCATGTAAAGCTTATGTTCTTGCATTTTTACATTTACATAGACACTGAAACATTAAATATTGACATATTAACAGTATGAATAGTGTACAATCTTCATAACTACAGTCTTGACCAAGACAAATTAGGTATCACTTTAATAGTGCATTCACATACAACGTGAAGCGAGCATTTGGTGCAGCGCAATTACATACAAAGTCAATGCAAAAGTGCGAATAGATGCGTATGAAGCGAATGACGCAACTCAAACACATGAATTTGATTAATTCGCGTATTCGCCTATCAGCATTGTGATTGTCTGGATGTCACTGACGTACTGAAGTACTGACATACTGATGTAGTAGCAGAAGAAATCTGGAAAAATGTATGAAAAAATTGTTGTGGCGGTGTGTGTGTGTGTACCCGGAATTGTATACACAACGTCATACATGTACAGAGACCAGATGAAAAAAGACATCGCTTGGAGGAAAGTGAGTGAGGAACTTGGACTACCTGGTAAGTTCTGAAAATATGCGCGTCTACTTGATTCCAGCTATTGGTTGTACTTAACTATGAACCAAGTCATAGAACCCCCTCCACCTGTCCTTTTCCGGAAGAGAAGGGGGAATACTCGCGGATTCGCATTACTTGCACGAACATGGGTTTAAACACATATGTATAATCCAGCTGTCAAACTTGTGCGAGCATTTTCTTCGCGTTGTATGTGAATGCACCATAAGACCATAAAAAGCTGTACTTTGCCATGCATGTAGGCATTATGACCAAAACAGAACAAGTGCTTTGAAATTTTTAAAGTTCTGTTTTGATCATTTATTAATAATTTTGCACTGTACATATTACTGTAATCAGTAAAAACAACAAACTGATCAAATAGCCATGTATCATATGCTGTTGGAAAGCTCTCAAAAAGTAGAATACGTTTGTTTTAATCACATACAAAAATATAGCAAGTAATAGCTAAGTATATGTCTTTGACGTACATGTTACATGTAAACAGGTGTTGCTTATAAGCCGCGTTTTCACTTATAACTTCACCAAAAAAAAACAGACCATAAAATATCACACACCAGGAGGAGGGTATTCCCTTTAAAACAATCCCTCATACAATGTAATCAGACGCATAGATCATTAGAAAATCAACATGAAGCACAATGTACACACAGTTATAAAACATGTTAGCTTTCCTGGATCGGATGACTTCATCGGAAATTATGTAGTACATTGTCCAGAATCATGGAATGATAAACCAATCGTATTAGGATTCAGATCGCTGCAACCAGAGGTGGAAGTCATCCAAATATGGGCAAAGAGGATTGTTCACTCTAATGACATATGGCCAGCAAGAGATGGCACCAAGTGCGTAACAACGACTCAATGATGACTGAAATGACACAGAATAATTTAGAGAGAGAGAGCATACATTTAGTCATTGTTCACCATCTGTTGCTCACTTGATGTTGTGTCAAATGAAGTGACACTATGGGTCTTTCTTGAAGGCCTCGGTTACCTCTGAACTTGAGAAAAGGCTAAATCCCCACCAACCACCCGCCCCCCAGCATGCTTGTTTGCTTCCGTCCAGATCTCACCCCACAAGCTGGATGATGATTCACAGCCATGCCCCCCCCCCCCCTGGTTCCTTTCTTCCCGGAGGTGCATGACCAGTTGACAAAGCCATAGAAGGCAACTTTTACTGCCCTAAATCGGCTCCATCTCTCCACCGCTCTTACTACCCTCCACGGCAGAGTGGCCCCTAACACTGTCACCGCCCTGTATGCCCGCCCTGGCCCTCCTGCAAGTCCACAAGGCCAAGGCACTTATCTGCACTTGGGTAGTCCTGATCCTGATGTGCTGCAGGAACTGCGCTCAACAACCATCTGTGCCCCTGGGCCACAAAGGTCACAGCGCCGGCACTGGGACAGGGAGGCCAACGCTCGTGGTCCAGGAACGACATCTGTGGCTGAAATGGGTCGAGATGCGGGACCCCGACAAAGCCTGCTTTCTCAATGCCCCGTCTCCCAGTCCGGCTTATTCGGCGACACCGTTGAAGAGTTTGCCCAGAATTCTTTGGCAGTGAGGAAGCAGAGGCCATCTCCCACATCATGCCTCGCCGCCATTCATGTGCCCCCACATGCCGTTCTCACGGCGGTCTGGCGCCAAACACCTACAGTCACAGCACCATGGACACGGTCCCCTCGCCTCCACGCCTTCGACTGTAGACTCCCAACGGGCAGGTTCTGACTAGTCTAGAGGACGCCTCCATAGGACCTCCTCCTCAGTCACTTTCCCTCTCCCAGCCGGGTATGCAGAGCAAGGCACGAAAGAGAGAGAAAAGGTGCGGCTGGCGCGGCCTGCTCCCAAGCTTGGCACATCACTTGCCCCCCAGCCCATTCTCCCTTAGGGAATGCCAGGAACCTAAAAAGTTTATGATGTTTTTATGGGGCGTTGGGGAAGGGTACGTGCAGTCTGACGCAGCCTGCTGCTTTAGCACGCAACTGCCTGCCCGCACCTGCATCAGCAGTTCACATATGCATGAGTGAGCGACAGACGGGGAACGTCTAGGTTACTATTGTAACCCCGGTTCCCTGATGGAGGGAACGAGACGTTGTGTCCCCCCGGCCACGACGCTGTACCGAGCCACTGTAACGGCTAAACCTCATTCTCGGCTCCTCAGTGCACAACCTGAATGGACAGACACACAATTTCCTCCTTTTATACCCGTATGTCCGGTGGAGGGACATGCAAAATTCTGACATTGGCCTTTTCTCAAGTTCAGACCCCTAGTGTCGCTTCATTCGACACAACGTCTCATTCCCTCCATCAAGGAACGGCAGTTACAATAGTAACCTTGACATTTTGTTTGCATGTGTTATTAGTTCTTATGTACAATGTTTATGTTTTATTTGTTTGGAGAAGTTTTTGGACACTTCAAGATGATTTTGGACACTTGGATAAATTATTTTTGAAATGCTATAACTTTTGATTGCTTTGTCATTTGGAACCAAAAAAAAAGCAGTTTTTCAGAGCTACGTTATTACAATAAGTTATACATTATAAAACACCTTCAGAGCTTAAAGGGTTAAGCATTCCAGTTAGATATTGTCAGCAGCAAATCTTTTGAATGCTCATTGTCTTAAATAAATCTGCACATATATGGGTCAAAATTTTTACACACGATAACCCATAATATGGCTCCATGCTGAAATTTTGCTTTGAGTACACAGCTGAACAAAGTGTTACTCATTAACTTTTGCATTGAGTCATATACTGTTATCTAAATGATTGCATTTTTGGATGTTTGTACAAGTAAAGGTACACTTAAAGCTTTAAAGACGATTGCCAAACCAAATCAGTCATAAAACTGTTCTCAAAATCTGAGCCATTCAAGGTTTTACAAATTCAAATCCCACTGCTCAGTATACCTAAAGGTTATTTATTTGTAACATCCTCAAAACAAGATACAACTACTTATATATATATATAATTGTTTTTTTAGAGCAATATCCCCCCAGAAATTCAGTGTTATTGTTAAAGCAGACAATTCGCATCTGCAATCAACAATTAGAGCAAAGGAAATTAGTAACTTCATAAAAAATTTCCTAAAAGCTGAAAAATATCAGAACTTTTGTTGTCAAATGGTCTAGTCTATTTCACTGTGAATCAATCATGTGTCTTTGCACATGGCACTCACGACTCTACAAACACACACACATAGACGCTGGAACATATTATTTTAGAATGACGTGCCCAGCTAGGCTTGCAGATATTGCCCATCGTGGCATAAATCTACTCTCACACCAGATGCTAAAAGCACCATTACACAGATTGCTCCAGGTGCATGGGGAGGTTGAAGGTCAGGTTTTTTCACGACAGTCTGATCAACAGCCATTACGCTGCAGAGAGAATGAACAATTACATCTAAATGACCATCAATTGGTAGTTTTGCAAATCGAAATTGCAAAATAATTATTGCTACAATACATATCGATACATCGCCATTTATTATAACACACATGAAAAACTCCTTAAAACTCCTGCTCAAGAACAGGCAATGCTTCTTCTGTATTAGACACTTACCTGATGAAAGCTAATTCTAAAAGTGGTAGGGACATGTCCCACACATAAATGATGCCCAGAAAATGTCCAGAAAATGGTATTGCCATTATACCATGTTCAAAAACACATGGTATTGCCAAGGTACTTTTTGTAAAAGGACTGCATATTCACAAATCCAAGCGACTTCAAGAGAATGGACTTATTTATTCATTAGCAGCTTGTTAATTATTCTATATGCTGCTTCTCTACTTGATCAAATGGCAGATGGCATCTCCAACGGAGCAAAACTCATTAGGAAAAACAAGGAAAAAAGAGAGGTATATGTCACACCGATGTTAACAATTACACAGAGCTCATAAATGACAATCATATTTTGAGGTGACCAGTATTTCGAGAGCACATTATCTCAGCAATTCACTTCAATATGTAAAATAAAAATATATATATATTTTTTTATTTTAAATGACAGACAGAGTCAATGGAAAGGAATGGAATAGCAGGTATAACTTGTGTAGTCTTGAGCAGTGGGGTAATTATGGTGTGTTGTTACTCACACAATAACAAATGGCAGCGGGACGCCTCCATCACTGAGGGGGGGCAGGCCGATGGCACCATGCAAGATGACACTCAAAGTCTCCACCCCTGGGCGGGACACGTGGCTGTCTTGGAGGAAGGAGTGGGCGGAGCCTCTCGTCAATAGAGACTCTGTTACCTGGTTCAGAGTTTGAACAAAGAGTAAAAATACAGCCTTGATTATGTTTGCAAAAATTTGATTGGGGATTGGAGGTTTTGAAAATCCCTAACCTTAAGTATGAGCAATCGTAATTATAATAAAAAATTATAATAAAAAAAAATACCTTTAAAAATCAATAGTTTTTAAATGTGTACACTTTGATTTAACAGTTTAAATGTTAGCGAAATGTGAGTATATAACAACATAAGGGCCAACCTAACAAATCAAATCCACCATTTTGGAAAAAAAGAGGGCCTATTTAAAGTATTTTGTACATTCCACTTTAAATCAACTAATTATACTAAATGAAGGTTTCTTTGTATAAAGAATAGGAAGGAGACCTTGGATAAGCAAGAGCCGATCCATGCAATAATAGCGGTTCCTAAGCAACAGGTCATTTCACAATAGACACAGCTGTAGTTTAAAAGGCTATTCACAGTAGGAGTCGTACGCAACACGTCTGAAAGTCAAAGTACCACTGCATCACACAGCAATCTTGAAATATTCCATATTGTTTAAAGCACTGGGGTAATGGCTACATTTACCAACTGTAATGAAAGGCGAGAAAAAGCCATAACGTCAAGACAATGAAACCACATCTGTCTCGGACAAAGGACCCTTCACATTGGCTATATAATCAACATTCTCTCGAAAGGAGTCAGGTTTCCAAGCGGGAAACTAAAGTCTGTTGGAATAAAGGATTTTTAGGGGATTTCTTTTTTTTTTTCAAACCCTGCCTTGATTTTTCATCTTCTTATGAAATAAGCTTCTTAAAAGTACGCAGGGAAAAGAAAACAGTGCAAAGACACAACTGTAGGTTCAGGCGTAACATTGTTTGCAACTGAACAAGAGATCCATTGAAAGCTGCTCAACTTGAATGCTTAAAATGCAATCACCCTGAGACGTATAATCGGAAGGGGATTTTTTTGCAGCTGAACTTTTGCTTTTAGGCCCTGAATCGCTACCTACTTAAGACATCATGCTTACTGGTCATTTGACTGCCAAGGGATTGTCATTTGTTTTGGAGAACTTAGGGGTAAATAAACAATTTTAAAAGTTTTTGTTTTCATAATTCTGCATTAATTAGATTAATATAGGGATTTTTTTTATGTATTCCTAATGTTACCTTAACAAAAAAAGTACAGTGATGGTATCAGATTATTAATTCCATGATAAAATATTATTTTTTCTTATTGATCAGTAAAAATTAAAACATCCTTAAAACAATAAATAATAAATTTACTTAATAAGCAAAATAGTGTTTGACTAATAGTGTAGACTTGTTTTCAGAGAACATATTTTGAAATACGTTTTCTAAGTTTTAATTTTTTAAGCATGAAACCTTTTGTTAGATTTATGCTTAAAAACATAAAAAAAAAAAAAAAAAACTTAATTCAAGATATATTCTCTGAAAACAAGTCTTAATATCTTACACAATTTTGCTTTTCAAGTAAATTTGACTTGTTTTAATGATGTTTAGATATAGTGGCTAGACAAAGTAAATTAAAAAATCCCTTCGGAATAAGCTGGTTTTCTCTATTAATTGGTAATAAAATGTGATCTCATCTTCATCAAAGTCACAAGTATAGACAAACACAATGTGCTTAAGCTAACACACAAACAAGTTTATTCGTTCATGTCTTTATACTGAACACATCCCATTAAACAGTCACAGTGTTGTGGAAAATGTAGGTGAACCCTTGTATTTAATAACTGGTTGATCCTCGTTTGACAGCAATAACCTCAACCAAGCGTTTCCAGTAGATGACCATTCTTCCTTACAGAACTGCTTCTGTAAGGAAGCTGTGTGCCCTTTGAGTCATCTTGGCTGGACGGCCACTTCTAGAGAGAGTAGCCATAGTATAAAATCTTCTCCATTAACAGAATATTTGTCTAACTGTGGACAGATGAATATGTAAGCTCTTCAAGATAACTTTGTAACCCTTTTCAGCTTTACGCAAAGCAACAATTCTTGATCGTAGGTCTTTTGGGATATCCTTTTTTGCGAGGCATTATCCACGTCAGCAGATGCTTCTCACGAATAGCACACTTAAAATGTTTGCGTTCTTTTTATAAGTCAAAGTAGCTTTAACCCACATCTCCAATCTCATTTCATAAATTGAATGGCAGGTTTGCCAACTCCTGACTCTAAATTAGCTTTTGTTGACACCATTAGTGTGGGGTTCACATACTTTTTCCCAACCTACATTGTGAATGTTTGAATGATGTATTGTACAAGAACAATACAATCATTTTGTTTGTTATTAGTTAAAACAGATTGTGTTTATTGATTACTGTAACTTAGAACTTCAAACCACATTTTAAGACAAATTTACACATAAATGTAGGTAATTCCAAAAGGTTCACATACTTTCTTGTATTTATCATAAAACAAGAAAACACAGATTAGGAAAATTATTTTTTTAGGTTCTGAGAAATGGGAGTTATTTTCATGTATCACCAAATTAATTTTAAAAATAAATCATTAAAAAAAAAACGGTCCTTCATTGTTTGTTTGTGCAGATCATAACTATTCCTGAGCTACAGATTTTCTTTTGCAATTTTCTTCCAATTATGGATATTTGTATGCAATAAAATAAAATAAAATCTACATCAATTTAAGCAATTTAAGCAGTTGGAAAATAATTCCAAGACATTTATTTCATGGGGAAACATTAGAACAAATTGTTTCTTGACAAACACATAATTATTAAGAAGAGGACTGGATATGTTTCCTTTTTTATTCTTCAAAAAGTCTTCATTGACAAATCACTTCGTTGTAACAGAGACATGTACAAGCACAACACAAAACAGTAAACATCATGTGATTTAAAGGACTTTCAAACACAAGCTATCTACAGTATAGACGTTGTAAAATAACACTGAAATCATTCTTATCTGTCGGTTTTCAGTGAAGCGATTGATATGGAGGACAGGTCTGCATTCTCTGCTCAATGGCTCAATATAACCCAACACTGACTCAAGCTACCCACACTCCCCCATCTCCAGAGACTGCATGCTGGTCAATAATTCAGAAGTCGAGGAAGAAATTATATAAGCATGGATGGACAGCTGGAAAAGAAAGAGGGAGGCAAGTGGAGAAAAGAAAAATGAAAGATGAGCCGATTAAAGAAGTATTTCAAAATAGACTTTTATGGATATAGCAAAAAGCCACAAGAAGGCTTTTTATGTTCCTGTAGCTCGAATGGTAGGGAATTAGTTCTAGCAATGACATGGTTATGAGTTTGATTCCCCGGAAACATACAATCAAAAAAAAAGTATAGCTAAAACGCACTGCAAGTTGTATAAAAGTGTCGGAAGTGCAAATGAGAGGACATGTCAACATCATGCTATCAGACCCATCCAACAATTAATAAATGTAACGGATGAAAAATAGATTTAAAAGATTTAATCAGCTTGTAACGCACATGGACTGAATTTATGGGTGAAATTAAAAACAACACTAGTCAACATGATAAATAACCATCTATAAATCTAAAAAAACTGCTTCTCTCAATCCTGATGCCTTTAATTTTGCAAGAGACATCATTAATGCAGTTACAGCTGCTGACAGGATTAGTCTTAGAAAAGAGTCGACATAGATCTCTTAGAGTAATGATTTAGGTCATTAACAACTGTTTACATTCATCAATGATGCTGCATCATTTAATATTAGATTGAGTGGCTGGAAGGCTGGCAGACAAACTTAATTTACTGTTTAATTATTCCAAACACTGTTATTAATCCCAGCTAAAGATAACACATCTCGTAATGTTGCATTCTAGACTGATCTGTTTTGCTTTGAGTGAATAATTAAATGTGTAATCACAGTTGTGTTCGGAGGCTGAATTTACTGTAATGATTTATGTTTTATCTTAATGCATTAAGCTTTCAATATAACAGGATTGTACATAATAATTTTGTACTCCCCTTACAACATAGCTTATTCTAAACTAAAAACATTCTGGAATTGGAGTGGTGGTGTAGTGGTCTAAAGCACTAAACTGTTAATCAGAAGGTCGTTGGTTCGATCCCCACAGCCACCACCATTGTGTCCTTGAGCAAGGCACTTAACTCCAGGTTGCTCTGGGGGGATTGTCCCTGTAATAAGGGCTCTGTAAGTCACTTTGGATAAAAGTGTCTGCCAAATGCATAAATGTAAATGTAATTTATATAAATGAAGATTTTCAACATCTATCAACTTGCTGCATGATATTACTCTCAAAATATTAACATAAAGAGTGACTTAACTTTTATATGTTCTGCCCAAAAATTCGGAAAGAAAAGGAAAGAAAACTGTGATTTTCAAACTGACCTCATGGTGAATTTGACAACAGTAGGTTGAAATTTCTGCTGCTGAAATTGTTCTGTGCTTACCTGAATTCAAATCACTGCTCCCAGTGGCCAAAGCTGAAAGTGTTGTTGCGTATAAGCACATGTGAGCTCCAGATTGCGAGTGAAATGTCCACAGAGTGCCGCAAAAGTGAGTTGTATTTTTAGTTGTAAATTGTGTACTACAGTCAACGGGAATGCATATTATATTAACGATGTGCCATAACCCAAACCCCCACTCAAAACCTATAGGCCTATTTACACCAAGACCGAATTTTCAGTACACTATTCACACCAGGCCTTGCAAATCATCCACCGATAGTCCGAAAGGTTTTTTTTTTTTTGGAAAGCAGTCAGATATTTCTTTATTCAGACTGCAATGAAAACTGACTGACCAATGAGATAATTTTTTTGTTTTTTTTGTTTAATTTTTTTCCACAGTCTGCTGCTGCACAATTCAACTAGCAAACGCATGTGCTGCTCTCTTTTACTTGCTCACACACAAAAGCTTGCAACTATGCAGTAAATAAATAATATGGAAGCTGTAAACACATTCTTTTTTTATATAATATTTATGTAATGTGTTGATATTTCATATTATATAATATACCTGTTGTTCTAAAATTATTTAATATGTATATCACTGTGCCTGTTATATCTTCCAGGCATTCAAAATAGCAATGTGGATCGCCAATTTGTTTTGGACTACACTTGTAGTAAAATACTGCATAAAAGACTCTTTACATGCAATATTTTTACTACAAGTGTAGGCAAACTACAATTGCAGAACCACACTGCTATTTTGATTGCAAAGATAAAAAAAGTATTTCTGTAATTATGCTTTTTTTCTCTCCACGCACAAGAAACCCTGAATTCAAGACAAATACGCAATTATTAAATAAAGACCACAAGGCTGTGCCTTATTAAATTATATTTTTAATGATATTCATCATATTTTATGCTCTACCTGTTTTACTTAATGTACATTATTTCAAATGTATTTATATTTTTTACATTAAGACAGAAGATACAGGATGAATTTAACAGTGTTCTGTACTCATCTAACTTGCACAAAAAAACTGATTATATATCCCTTAAAATGCATCAAATATATGAGCAAAATTCAACCTTTAAATAGTGCTCATAATTGCTTATGTGAACACTTCTATTTCCTGGTTCCAACTGCACCAGAATCCATGACTTGGAGGTCTTTCGCACATCACGCTATCAGTAGCGTTAGAGGGAAATGTGTTCACACTTAAACTGATGCAAAAATTTTGATGGGGGATGGTACTTGTCAGTAATTCAGCTGAATGGGGTTGATTTCAGGGTACATGAACTTTCAGAAGCAACATATCGATTTTTCGTGTGATCATGTATCTAGTTCTTATATCCATTCTGTAGATTTCTCCCCTCACATTAAAAAATTATTAATAAATTAACTATTAACATTAATTAATAAAGTTTTGTAAAAGAACCACTGCAGTGATCACAAGTTGCAGCATGAAAACAAGTATGATCATGCAAATGTATCTAAGTAAAACTTTGATGAAAGGAGACGCTGAGGCATTCTGTTGTTGATAAAAGGAGAACAAAGCACGATCACGCTGAACACACTCGACAGCGCAGCATGTTTGAAAACTTGCGCAAACAGCTAAAGGGCGAGAACAGCAGAATGCAACTGACTCAATAAAAACGAGGCACACTGAGCTTTGTGCCTCACGTCTCCAGAGGAAAAAAGTCACCCAGCAGGATTTAAAAGCCTCCCCTTTATCAGGCTCCTCTCAGCACTCTGACTTTGAAATATAATGACGTTTGTAAATCTCTCTGTGATTTGGGAGTGGGAAAAAAATGTAAATGCCACAAAATGCCATTGAAAAGATATCTTGTAGGGAGGGTTTTGGATTTGCAGTGTTTAAAGCGTTCAAAAGATTCACTTTTTTTATTGTTCATTAAAATCCCCTAGAACAGACTAATGGCAGGTCTTAGATCAGGGGTATTCAGCATTTTTCAGGCCAAAGGCCCCTTGGTGGATAAGAGTCATTAATTTGGGAATCGGACTACACATGTCACACCATACGTTTCATGCTATAGATTCAAATTAGCCAACTAATAAGAGTAATTCATCTGGGAATCAAACTACACTAGTCATTCTGATTGTTTTGCGCTGTAGATTCAAAGAACCAACTATTAAGAGTCATTCATTTGGGAATTGGACTACACTTATCATGCTGTATTTTCTGTGCTTCAGAACCAAAGAGTCAATCATTCAGGAGTTGGGCTAAACTACAACTCAGAGGAGTCATTCGTCTAGGAATCAAACTACACTGGCCATGCTGTATGTTTTGCGCTAAAGGTTCAAATGAACCAACTCATCAAAGTAATTAGTTTGGGAACTGGACTAAACTCAATCAATCATTCAGGAATTGGACTACACTGGACACGCTCTATGTTTCACACAGTAGATCGAAATGAACCAACTCACAAGAGTCAATCATTTGGGAATGATTTAGTAGTGGTGTTGCGTCCACATCAGCTGGAGAATGCATGTTGGAGAACCATTAACAGAACCGACAGTCATGAAAATAATTTAGCTCCACTAATTTTTTTAAATGGGATTGGTTCACAACCCTAGCAAGCATCAAGCGGTTCTGCTAAAATTAACTGTTATCAAAGACTAAGCACTTTCAAGTAAAAAGATGATCAGTGTTTTGTCTTCCTCAATTTATAAAGGAAAACTATAAAACTGGATTAGTCTAAAGCAAAAGCGACAGAGAGTAAACGTGACATGATTTATAAGAAAGGAAACAGACTGATAATGGAGCCATTTAAAGGACTGGAGCCTCTTTGTTCCTGAAATCACACCAGCAGGGATTAACACTGCAAATCTTGTCTCGAGGGAAATGGCACGCTTGTGACTAACAGGTTTGTTGGTTTTAACATGGCTCCATCCATGCATCTGAGCCACATATCCACATTACACCGTGTCTTTCATATCTGAAATGATTTTGTTTTTTAACAATAAACAAATCCATTGGCTCAATGCTTCCTGAGAGAGATTAACTAACATTTCAAATTAGTCTGTTTAAATTTTGCTTTCCACCATTGGGAAGCATTAACGATTAGATACAGATCAGAAATAAGACAGTGCCTGATTTAGTCATAAACAACAGCAGAAGTGACCTCATCTCCATTAGCAGAAGTCACTTCAAATGCAGAAAGGCAATCAACACCTCCCTTATAATTAGTAGCAATATGAGTGTTTTTGTAATATCTTTCTCTCCAAAGCCTGTTCGGGGACCAGCATTCAAGGGTCATAATCTCCAACCCTTATACACACTCACTTACACACAATCCCACACCTCCCTCCATCCTCTCTCAGGAACCAGTGCATGCAAATGACAATCTGTTATGTTATTAATGAAGAGGCTGGGTCATGTGACGTGTTCCTGAGGGTGCCGTGTCCTTGGTCGGGGGAAGTGCTGTGGACGAGAGGATTGTTTTTAATCCTCGCAATTAAAAGTTACGTCCCCGCCCAATTTGTTTCAAAATGTATTTTTGTTAACAGATAGTAAAAGTAGTCTTTATAGCTTGTGCTCTGTATTTCAAGTCTTCTGAAGCCATATGAAATCTTTGTTTGAAGAAAAGAGAAGATGTAAATTGCAAAAATATTCAGCTACACTATAGATCTCAAATCTTGTGCATATTCAAACCAACCATCGTGCCAGGTTTGACGTCAATTATGCCAAATGTAATTGGTTTTTGCATGTTTTGTAACCAATCATCATGTGCCAAGTTTTAACATGTCCAAAATGTAAATGAGATTTGAGAACTGTGGCATAGGAAAGATCTTTCACGACTGATGTATTCAATTGTGTTGTATGGCTTTAGAAGACTTGGAAAATAGAATATATTCAGTCATATGCCATACACAAGACTACTGTTTGACAAACAAGCTACATTTATTTGCTTATTAGCAAACTGCCTTAAAATATCTGGGGAGAATCATGCAGCATGATGTTTCCAGTCATCGATTTCCACACAAAGGTGATAACACACAGACATTTTAATGACATTAGTTGGCTATCAATTTCATAAGGGAGTATTTAATGAGTAAACATAATATTGTTAATGCAAGCTGTCTCATGGAATATAAAGTTCTTCATAAACCACAAGCGCACATCTGTCCAAGTGTCCTCCGAGCTTTCTGAAGCTGCTCATGTCTGGTATGAGAGATGACTCAGAGTTAAGACAGTATCAGTCAAAACCACAACAATGAGATCACTATATTTAAAGGAGCTGGTTATCTTGGAATTGAACTGGCCTTTTCCATCTCTCTGACGACACGGAGTAGCTCTTTGCTAAAACTGTTAACAGACAGCAGTCTCTTTATGCATTTCCTTTAAAGATAAACGGAAGAATTTAATTCGATATTCCTGTCGGTGGACTTTCCTGTAAAAATACAGATAAAAAGAGGGAGAGAGATGGAAAAAAGAGTGAATATTTATCATTTCAAGTCTTATCAGCATGGCTGCATTGAGAGAATTCACTCTTAAGCAAATATTCATAACATTTTGTCAAGGCTGTGCTCCTGACACGTATAGCCGTGGTGCACAAGTGGGAAATGTATGTTCGAGTCTGGCATGCAACATTTCCTGATTTCATTCCGCCTCTTTTTTAACTGATAATAATCCCATACTTTTCTGATTCTCCACTTTATATTTCCAATAAAAAATTTTTTTAGGAAATTACTTAACAGACTTAAAGAGATTGTTAACCAAAAAATGAAAATTCACTCATCATTTACTCAGATGTGTATGACTTTCTGTCTTCTGCTGGAGACAAAATGTTTTGAGAAGAATATCTCTGCTTTGAAGGTCCACACAATTCAAGTGAAACCAAAATGTTAAAGCTCCGTAAAAAGCACAGTAAGGCAACATAAAAGTAATCCACATGGCAGAGTATGCAGCTCCAGTGTTTTAAACAATCCCTGTATCTCTATTCACCAACAAATACTATGCCCTTAAAGTCTGCACTGTTTTTGTGATGGAAAAGTGTCTAATATTTAGTGTGTATCAAAAAAGTGTGCAAGTACAGTATATACGTGATATACTATTCTATCATTAAATCATGCCTTGAAACAAAAGAGTTGGCTTCAGTCAGGGGCCAGGAGGTCAGCGAGTATTTCGCTGACTACCACCCCTGGAGTCGCAAGTTTGAATCCAAGACATGCTGAGTGACAGGTCTCCTAAGCAACCAAATTGGCCCAGTAGCTAGGGAGGGTAGAGTCACATGGGGTAACCTCCTCGTGGTCGCTATAATGTGGTTTGCGCTCTTGGTGGGGCATGTGGTGAGTTGTGCATTGATGCCGTGGAGAATAGCGTGAAGCCTCCACACACGCTATGTCTCCATGGTAACACGCTCAACAAGCCACGTGATAAGATGCGCGGATTGACAGTCTCAGATGCGGAGTCAACTGAGATTCGTCCTCCACCACCCGGATTGAGGTGAGTCACTACGCCACCACGAGGACATTGGGTGCATTGGGTGCGAGAACAGACAATTGTGGTCACCATTCACTTGCAATGTACGGATCTACAGAACTGAGAATTTCTTCTAAAAATCTTAATTTGTGTTCTGCAGAAGAAAGAGAGTCATACACATTTGGGAGTAATGAAAGAATTTTTATTTTGGGATGAACAATACAAGGGAAATGTATGGATGGGAAATACAAATGTTCCGCAAGTATCATAATGTTGAAAGAGTGGTTTTTTATGATTAGTTCGGTTATTATCCAAATAAATGCAATCTATTTTGTGGCAAGGGAACGATCTCTATATCTATATATATTATTATCTAAAATGGAGATCAGCTACTGTATGACTAATTTCCAAAAATCTTTGCACTCATTTGAAGTGGTTCCCAAAACAAGCTTCAGCTGATGTATTGTGTTTATGTGGTCTGGGCAAAGCCGCAGGAAGAATTTGTTGCCAGGATTACTCTGCATGATCTCAGCTAGAGAAAGGGAAGGAAAAACACCATGCAGTTTTCCTTATGCCTGACCAAAATAGTAAAAAATTACTCAATTCACACACTACCACAGCCTGAAACTGACCCATGCTTTACTTTACTTAAAGCAACAAGTACTGGAGTAAAAATTCAGTATAATAAAACTTTATTAAATCTGTAGCAAAATAAATCTGAATGTCTGTTTTCTGTAAAAATAAAAAACACAAAAGTGCAAGTCTGAATATGATTATTACAAGGTTTTTATATGGATATGTTAAGCATAAGAGTAACACTTTCATGTTTCCCTAATATAAAACCTTACCCAAACTTAGTGTGCTCAGAACCGTTCAGTCTGATGGTGGAAAAGCGGCTTCCGATTATTCATTTATTGTAAAGGTAAGGTGACACAAGACTGTTTATTCATCTGCATGTAGAACAAACTGTGATAAATGATGATAGTTTGCCCTGGATTCATTTACAATCATGTGCAACAAGCCATACGGTCCCTTCAGGAACCATGTTCATTTGTCAACATGAGTGTGTGTTTGTCTTTGTTTTCATAGAGTGGGGCGTAATGGAGGGCCACAGTCATTGATCTCCGCAGGGGGTTGAGAGAGCGGACGGTTTCTCTCACTCCATGGGACTCTCAGATGAAACGCATCAGGCTGTCGGGTCATTTGTATCGGGATGACGTTCACAAACATTACGCTCACTGTTCCCCGGCTTCAAAGCTTTGGTTTCACATCTGAACGCAGCAATCCAGATCTTCTCGTGGTCAGCTGGTTATGATAGGAAGATACGTTTTGCATGCTGGGTTTCTATCTAAATGTTTTGCATTTTTAAAGAGCATTTCTAAAAATTTGACTAAAGAAAATATGAATCAGTGTGCGTTTCCATCCACTGTCATGCGCCTTATCTTGAGGGAATGATGGAGTAGTGCTTCCGGGAGAGTTTTATTTGCAGAATTGGAGCAATCGTGCCTTGTTTTATTAAATGCTGCCAGGAGACATTGCAGAATAAGTGTAATATCTCACATAATGAGAGCTGAATTGGGCTGCTATGCCCATACGCCACCAGCCTCTGATTACCTGGAAGCGGCCAAGCTCAAAATTTTCTGCCGTATTATGAGGACTCACTTTAAAGATCAGCTGTAAGTTAAAAACTTCTGAATGTCAAGGGCTGTGTTCGAGGAATTGTTTGTCAAGGTCAGACATTTTGTTGGGCCATTCACATCAAGCTATCGTACACTCATAACAACACGTGCCACGAATGGTCAAAACACGTCATAGTTTGGCAAATGGACCCAAACATTTTTCATCAAGTTTTCATAAATTTAATGTGCATTTTAACTAATGTAAATCTCTAGAAAATTCCTTCTCCTACAAGCACATTACATTTTAAACACATTTTTCAAGTTTATTCGCATGGCAAGCATTTCCATTCAGGATTTTTTATGCGCAATTTCAAAATGCACATAATTTTTTTGTAACGGAAACCCAGCTTATGAAAGCATTTTCATTGATAAAAGGTATTTTCACAATGGAATTAGGGATGGGAATATTCGAGTAATATAGTAGTCAAGTGCTCTAACCTACAAAAAACAAGTACCGTAATTGCCCATCAATGAAAATGCAAGTTAAAAATAACAAGTACGACATGTACGTGAAATGTGTATTTTGTTTTATTCACAAACGTAGCCAAGAACGGTTTTAAAATAAGATAAAAAAAAAATCAAAATGATGCTTTTCCTTTAAAAATATTCATTAATAAAATGGGGTAAAAATCTTTAAAGATAACTGTAAAAAAAACTTATTCTAACCCGGAGCTTTCATAGAAACCAATTCTGACGACATTCTGATGACTGAGTCTACATAAAGGCCATCTTATTTTTAACATTTCACATGTTATTCATCAGAAAAACAAGTGGGGAAACTTGGCTTTTTATAAAATGCGCTCTACTCATGTTCAGAGACTTTATGCACATACACGTATACTGGTCTGATAAGGTTCTTATACCACTTCAAATTTTCTTTTCACCATAAAAGCAGATCCTCGCCAGTTGGTTTGCATGACTCCAAACAAGAACCGAATACCAATAGAGTAGAATTTGATAAGTATCAAAATATAACAAGGATTTCCACACTTGGCATTGCCTGAAAGCACACACCAAATGACGCCATTACAGCTCTTCTCTCAAGCAACATCCACAGGGCCCCCAGTGGACTCAAATTGTAACTGCAAGATTTGGGGACTGTTCCTTGTATCCGTCTGCGTCTCGCAAAATTACATGGAACACCCAATAGACAACACAGTAACTCCAATTAAGATGATAGTCCATGAAATGTAAATGAGAATTTCAATATTTTAGAATATTTTAGAACTGTTAAATCTTTAACAGTTACAATGAATTGTTTCTGCAATTCAACCTTTATCAGAGGTCTCTTTGATGGTGATAAGGCCCTTCCACAAGGAAGGACTTTCACAACAATAGCTTTCTTAAGTACAGAAAATAACAGCTTTATAGCTGGTGTCGAAATCCCACTGAGATAAGACAGAGAGAGCCTTATATCACTCTGAGATTGGGTCTTCACTGACAATCAACTCCAACTAAATTGATGCCAAGATTTAATTCTGTCAGTCCCAGATGGACAAAACTGAGTCCACAATATTGTGCCAAATGTATAGCATACATTGAAGTCATATTGCCTGCTCTGTAAATGAAATTCTGCAAAGCAAACTCTTGAGAATATTTCATTTGCCCTGTTCCTGCTGGACTTCTGCAAACAAATAACAAATAATGTGTATGGTTCCAGGCTAAACCAAATCAAATCATTACAGTAATTGCTTTTTTAAAGAACCGCACAATACTTAAAAGTAAAATCTAATTATATGGAATTTAACAGATGTAACAGAAACTGTGCATCACCATAGGTAAAAATAATAAGTGTAGGATTATCCACAAACAAAGCTAACAAATGAACACAACATCACATTCCAAAGATCAGAAAGATCCCCACCGAGCCATTAGAGAGTCATAAAAACAAATCCATGGTGCCTAAATTGCTGAAGGAGACCATCTCTCACATGCCTGCTTAATCTCAAACTAGGGGTTGTAATGACAGAGCTGACCAATAAAGAAGATCCTTCTTTGTTCCACAAACTTAAACCCTCAGCAAGACATTCTGAGCTTCTGACAAAATGTATCTTTTGGATCTGCATCCACGCTTCGATGATTTAATGGATCTAGTTATCCGAGTCGATCAACGCCTGACCCTACACCTTCGCCGCCACTTTCCACCTACTCTGGCGGCAGGCCATCCTACCCGGTCCGCTTCTTTGGCCAGGTCACCAGAATCACAACCTGACTCAGAGCCCATGCAAGTCAGAGGAACTCCTACACAGGAAGAAGCAGCGACGCCTCATAAATGGACTATGCTTTCATTGTGTCCAGTCTGTTCATCTGTCTGCTTCCTGTCCGGTTAAAGACACCGCTTGTCAGTAGGAAGTGGGTTACTGGTGAGTGCAACACCTCTGGACAAGCCCACCGGACTTCGGACACTTCTCCCGGCCCGGCTGCAGTATGGATCTACCTGTCACACAGTCTCAGCCCTGGTGGATTCTGGAGCCGAAGGGAACTTGGATTCCAAATGGTGGCTTCCTATGGATGAACCAATCACTACCCAGACTCTCAGTGGCCGTCATCACCCAGTCCATCAAGCAAGTAACCTTCATCTCTTGAAATCATAAGGGGAGAAGTTGTCCTTTTACCTTATGCAATCTCTAGTGACACCAGTGGTGCCGGGCATCCTTGGTTGGTAACGCACAATCCACACATAGACTGGTCAACCAACTCCTTACTGTTTGAATTTGTTCTGCTGTATCAACTGTCCAGTCTTGTTTTTTGCTTCAGGATGGACCGGTGGATTTATCCGGAGTACCATTGACTTAAGGGCAGTGTTTAGCCGGTCCCACGCCGTGACCCTTGCTCATGATTGAATTGCTTCCTGGCACCTCGCCTCCTCTGGGATGACTTTATTCGCTCTCGGCGTCCGAGAGGGAGGCCATGAACAGGTATATCAATGATTCTCTGACAGCCAGTCTCATCCGCCCTTCCTCCTTGCCGGCAGGAGCGGGGTTCTTCTTCAAGGAGAAGAAGGATTGCTTCCTTAAACCCTGTATAGATTATTCAATTATTGGATGCCGAATGACATCATGGTGAAGAATCGCTATCCTTTGCAGTTCATGTCCTCAGCTTTTGAACTCATGCAGGGAGTGTCCGTCTTTACGAAGTTGGATTTACGCAATGCTTATCACCATGTCCGGATTAGGAGGGGGGATGAGTGGAAGACAGCTTTTAACACCCATAGGGGGAACGCCTTTTGGATTGGTCAATACACCCACCATCTTCTAGGGGATCGTAAATGACGTGCTTAGAGACATGGTTGATCATTTTGTGTTTGTCTATATTGATGATATTCTGATCTTCTCCCAGAATATCCAGGACCATGTTCAGCACTTCAGTCACTGGTTCTGCAACTGCTAGAATATCGGCTGTTCGTCAAAGCTGAGAAGTGCACAGTCGGTTCCGTTCCTGGGGTTCATCATTTCATCCGAGGAAGTGTGCATGGACCCTGCTAAGGTCAGAGCCATCTCTGATTGGCCAACCCCAGATTCTCGCAAGGCATTGCAGAGTTTTATGGGATTCGCTGATTTCTATCGGAGATTCATTAGGAATTACAGCAAACTCGCTGCACCTCTGACAGATCTCAACTCCACACTTTGTTGGTCCCCGCGGGCTGAGCTCTAAATTAAACGAGTGATTTCTACCGCACCCATCCTTATAACTCTCGTTCCTGCAAGTCAGTTTGTGGTGGAGGTGAATGTGTCTGAGGTTGGTGTTGGAGCGGTCCTGTCACAGTGCCCTTCATTAGATGGAAAGATGCATGTGTGTTCCTTTTTTCACACTGCTTATCACCACCAGAATGGAACTATGACATTGGTAACTGAGAATTACTGGCTGTCCGGTTGGCCTTGGGCGAGTGGCGGCATTGGCTTTTGTGGTCTGGACTGATCATAAGAACCTAGAGTCCGAAGCGTCAAACGCCTTAACTCTAGCCAGGCTCGCTGGGCACTATTCTTACCCATTTTAATTTTGTTCTTTCGTATGGCCCGGGCTCTAAAACCTTAAAGCCTGACTCTTTGTCTTGATGTTTCGAGGTCGAGACTTCCACCGTTCCACCGGATACCATTCTTCCCACCACTAGAGTGGTGGGCATGGTATCCTTGGAGGCTAAAGTCTGTGCTGCACTACGAAACAATGCAAACCTGCTACGTGCAAGCTGGTCGGTTATTTGTTTCATGGTCAGTTCGGATGCACGTCCTACAGTGGGGTCACTCATACAATGTCGGTTGTCATCCAGGGTTGACTCACACCCAGATGCTTATTAGACAACGATTCTGTTGGCGATCGCTTGCAAAGGACATATACCAGTTCGCAGCCACATGCCCCATTTGCACGACTAATAAGACCTCCTGTAACCCCATGGCCAGGATCCTAAAACCACTCTCTGTCCCTTCAAGACCCTGGTTGCACATGGCCATGGATTTTGTAACTGGTCTCTCCCCTTCCATGGCAACACTGTCGTTTTGACTGTAGTGAACTGGTTCTCGAAGGCGGCTCATTTCATTTTCCTCCTCAAATTACCCACAGTGAGGGAGACAGCGTTAGCAGTCATACACCACGTCTTCCACATTCTTGGTGGTTTCTGACAGAGGCCCCCAATTTGTGTTGTGTTTTTGGCAGAATTCTGTCGACAGCTGGGGGTTATGGTGAGTTTGTCCTCTGGGTTCCACCCCGAGACAAATGGGCAAGCGGAGCGGGCGAATAATAAACTGGACATTCCATTTGTTAGTGGTGCAAATATACGCATACAATCTTATTAAAAAGGTGGAAAGAACTCATCACGTGGATTAGGATGCTGACATCATCATTTGAAACAATGATTTATTATTCAGTTTATAAAGATATTTTATTCTGTACAATAAAATTGTCTCTTTTTGCAAGGCTCTATCATGTCTTTCAGTAAATCAGCCTTAGAGAACATACTTCAAATACTACAAAGATCACTGTGTCTCCCTGGTGAGTTGCTGAATGCTCCCTACAGAAATCAGGTAACTAACACACACTATTTCCATCCTGTTTTCTGTTTTAACTGAGCACAAACATCAGAAACAATAGATGGGTGTGAAATTTTATTCACTGGCTTCACCCATAGAATTGATTCTTTACTGATGTGATAATATGCACACATACATACATGCAAACCTTGATATTCCATGACTGTCTTCATTAACATAAGATCTGATGAAAGAAAGTGCAACTCCCAAAGCACAAACCCATGGGAAATGCCAACAACAGCTCTAATGCTTTGCATTTGATCAAACAAAGATCTGATTTACTACGTCAAAGATAATGCATGTTTGGATTCCCAATTAAATTCTTCTTTTTTATGATGAAAAGCCTGACAACTCCGAAATACATACATAATGGTGACTAATATTGACTAAGCTTGACTAATATTGATTTAATTGAACAAAATTAACAGGCAATAAAAATACACCTCAACAGGCTATAAAAAATTACTTAATTTTGTGTATTGCATCAAATTATGGAAAGTAAAAATACATTGGCTATATAGTATAATTTCTGTGAATATTATAATGCTCTTAGAGATATCCCTTTAATTTAATATGAAATGTGTTAAGACATTAAATTTGATTTAATAGAAACTGAATAAAAACTGAAAAAAAAAAACTTGAATTTATCCAAAAGTGGAAACGGCATGCAAATCAATATTCATAATTATTCCTCTGTGTCTTCATGCAGAATTTTCCATATTCGCATAAGTGAATAT
The DNA here is from genome assembly GCF_025860055.1 of Xyrauchen texanus. Taxonomy (NCBI): domain Eukaryota; kingdom Metazoa; phylum Chordata; class Actinopteri; order Cypriniformes; family Catostomidae; genus Xyrauchen; species Xyrauchen texanus. The sequence goes on from NC_068321.1 coordinate 8,681,186, forward strand.
TTTGTTGCTAGTGTACTTGACAAACATCACTGCAACTAATTTCTCTGATGTATGTTCACAAGTTGCAACATGAGTAGAATATGAGGCGGAAAAAAATACCAACTGTCACAATCAAAATTTAATTTGCCATTAATAAAGGGACAGTTCACCCAAAAATGTTAATTCTCTCATCATTTACTCACCCCTCTTGCCATCCCAGATGTGTATGACTTTCTTTCTTCTGCTGAACACAAATTAAGATTTTTAGAAGAATACCTTAGCTCTGTCGACCCATACAATGCAAGTGAATGGTGACCAGAACTTTGAAGCTCCAAAAATCACATAAATATAGCATTAAAATAATACATATGACTTCAGGGGTTTAAAATACTGTGTCTTCTAATGTGTGCGATAAGAGCTTGTAAAATCCATAAATGATGCCGATTATCATCATTGCAACAAATACATTTAAAATGATGTCTACTTTGCAATCGTGAAATCTCAAGCGCTCAAAATTTAGTGCATGGTCATGGACATGTTTTCAGGTTCAAGGTAATGTTTCCTCTGCGCTGTGCGTGCGGTCGCACATCAAGAGCCATGAACCACAATTTTATCCTCAACACGCAAAAGAGCAGCAGAAACTGACGTGAACAAATAGAAAGCAAGATGTTATTCTGTTTGCCCACAATTCTGTTAGTATCTAGATGCTTGATTTATAGAGAACAAGTCAAAAGATGGTCAGCTTTTGAATCAGAAACACTGTTTTACTATAAACCTCCACTGACTCCACTTTCTCTTTTAGAATGTGAAAGAAAGTGGAAGTGGAGATTTATAGTAAAACAGGACTTAAATGTTAATCTGTTTCTCACCCACACCTATCATATCACTTCTGAAGACATGGATTAAACATCTACAGTCATATGGAATACTTTGTTTCCTTTATGTGGTTTTTGGAGCTTGAAAGTTCTGGTCACCATTCACTTGCATTGAATGGACCAACAGAGCTGAAATGTTCTTCAAAAAATGTTTGTTTGTGTTCTGCAAAAGAAAGAAAGTCCTACACATCTGGGATGGCATGAGGGTGAGTAAATGATGAGAGAATGTTCCTTTTGGTGAACTATCCCTTTAATGGCCTTTGGTTAACAAACACTGAAGGGCGAACGACAGAAGCCTAAAATTTCCCACCAAATCGATGCCAGGCAATAAAGCTGTTTTGAACAAATTATTATTTTACATAATTGCTCAATAATAGTGTTTTGTTAGTTTCTAATGAAAAAGTAATATCGAGGATTAATCCTCAATAGTGGCTAACCTTAATAAATCGGCCAAAATGACCATAGATTGACCGCCAAATCTTTCACACACACACGTACATAATAAAACCCAAATCCATCCATCCATCAGCAGTTCAAAGACGTCTGTGCTAATGGCAAACCCACATGCAAACAGTCCACGGCACAGCTTTCACACAAAATACTCCCTGGGCTACCATAAATTTCAGCCATTAATTACAGCACTAATTTGCTGGAGTACATCTTTACAGCCTGTGTATACTCAGTCACAGAACACTGCACAGAAAAGACAATAGATCTTATTCCATCTAGAAAAGATCTTATTAAAATGGATGCAAGCTGTGTTTGAAGAAGCTTAGACAGAGGAGCACAGGCCAAGGTTGAGTCGACCGTGAAAACGCTACAAGAGATGGGCACAAGAAAATCACTTTAAAGAACACACTCAGTGTTGGAAAGGAAAGAGAATAGAAAAATTACATATTCTTATCCTGGATAAATGTTGTTGCAAGAATGTATTACTGTTACTCCAAATATATAGATATTCTCTGAATTTATTTGTCTATTTCTTAAACAAAAAGGTATTTAATGAATACAACAAGTGTCTAAAACTAGATATTTACATAATTGATAAAATGAGTGGTGCTTAACATGCAAATCTCGATGCTACAACGCTAGGGTGTTGTGGGGGATGTCCAGGGTGCTGCAATATGGTTGCTAAGTTGTTGTTCTTATTGTGGTTAGCATGTTGCTATATGATTGCTAAAGTGTCTCAAGTGATTTTAGCGCATAGCAATACGGTTGCTAAAGTGTTTTGAGTGGTTTCAAGTCCTCCTAATAAGTTCGTACTTATGAGGTCGGAAATAGTGAATACGATGTGATGTGCATTCAAGTGATATTAGTTGGAAAGTACAGATCCATTTTGCAATTTCATATTTCTTTCTCTTTTTTATGTACTAGTGGAGACAGAAACTTTTTTTAACAACAATACAACAAAATTAATTAGGTGTGTAACTAATGCATTATCTATCTATTTTAGCATTCTTGTGTGGACACATATAATGATGGGAAATGTCATTTTTATGTAATTTTCGGGCAGGTTTTACTGTTATTATTCATTAACAGTACAAAACATGCATAAAAACTAAACTGCACATTCTAAATCTTCAAGTAAAATGAATTATTGTCATTACAAATTTGTTTCCGCCAAGATTCCAAATTCAGGTTTCCCACCTAGTAATTACAACTTTGTGGTGGCCTTCATGTGCTCTCAATTCATAAATACGATACTTCCCGACAAGACTTGAACACATCATAAGGTGTTTGGAGTGTTTTCAGCACGTGACTATGCCATTGCTTATGCACTCCGAGTATTTTTAGGGAGTAGCTATGTTGTTTCTAAGTTGTATTATTAGCTCATTGCTATACAGTTGCTATAGGTGTCCTGGTTGTTTTTTAGCACATCGCTATATGGTTGCTAAAGTGTTTGGGGGGGGTTAGTGCGTTAATATGCAGTTGCTAAGATGTTCTGAGTATTTTAGCACATTGCTATACGTTTGCTAAGGTGTTTTGAGTGGTTTTAGGGAGTTGCTATGCGGTTTATTTGATTATTCAGACTGTCAAATGCACAAAATATCTTATAAATAATCTTCGTCTCTTGATGTCTTGAACAAGGATGCAAATTATGTTTGTTTCTTACCTCACGCGAGTGGGTGCTCGAGCTTGGCCTGTGCATGAGCTGTAACGTCAACAGAATGTGATGGTGGAAAACAAGTCAATTTTGTGCTTTTAGCAGCCCTAAAAAAAAAGTTCAACGAAAAAAGATATAGTAAGATGTGATAAAATGTTTGTAATCGAAAAAATGTTATTTTGTCAGAATACATGGTTGATTTTGAATGGTTGTCAATAGGGAAGCATGCTCTTAAGCACCAGAGGGTGTAGTTCCGTCATCTACCAGCAGGGGCTAATAGGGACACGCTAACCAGCTAATTCCTGACCCCCAAACTTTACCTTACAAAAATCAAGAGTTTGTGGCAAATTTGTTGCACTGATTCACATGCATCACCGATTATCTTCACATGCAAATGAGCTTGCACAAACTTGTACCAAATTGTCCATTGTGGCCAAAGGTTTGCTGCCGGTTCACCACTACAAGTGAAGAGCTGCAAACTTCTGTCAAACATTTGTGGTGAATCACAAGCTCATTTTCATTTGAAAATAATAAGTGGGACATTTGCGTCCAATTTGTGGCAAGTTTGTGGCTAGTTTGGCAGAACTCTAGATAATTTGTAAGTGTAAGCATGTTGCTATACAGTTGCTAAGGTGTTGTTCCGAGTGGTTTTTAGCCAGTTTCAGTGCTGTTGCTAAGGATTCTTGAGTGTTTTTGGCACATTGCAGTACAGTTGCTAAATTGTTCAGAATGTTTTAGGGAGCTGGTATGCGGTTAGGTGTCTTGAGTGTTTTAGCACATTACTTTACAGTTGCAAACATTTGCGATGAATCACAAGCTCATTTGCGTGCAAAAATAATTAGTGGTAAATTTGCCATACATTTGTGTCTAATTTGCTGCTAGTTGCCAGGACTCTTGATTTTTTTGTAAGGGTTAGCATGTACAGTTGCTATGTAGTTGCTAAAGTGTTCCGAGTGTTTCTAGCCAGTTTATATCCAGTAAAGGTGTCCTGCATTCAAGAGCATGTTTCTTTACTGTTGTAAAACACTAATGTGTTCCGGGTGTTTATAGGGAGTTTCTATGTGGTTCCTAAGTTGTCCTGAGGGTTTTTTAGCACGTTGCTATACAGTTGCTTAAGTGTTCAGAGTAGTTTTTTAGCATGTTTCTATGCTGTTGCTAAAGAGTTCAGAGTTGCTACCAGAATATCATCCACCAGGTGGAAATTGTCTAATGAAAACGTATAACTGCTTTTGAAATTAATAGCAGACCCTCTCATGAATTAACCACACAATTTCATATATCATTCATGACCCTAGCACATCAGGTGTGGAGCGAGTAATGCGTAAAAGTATAAAACTTGAAAATTAGCAATATTATTAGTGATGATTTCCTTAGCGAGTACCATTATTTAAACAATACAGAAAAATACTACAGTTGACTACTTTATTAAAATTCAGAAAATATAAGATCCAAATGTATTGTTATTCTACTAAATGACAGGTAGACTAACCAAGGTATGCCCTTTCTTTGAGACTATACACTGGTTTGTGGAGTGATAAAGTATCTGTGTAGTGCGACACTGTTTTTAATTAAATTCGGCTTGTACCTGTCATAGTGTCATCATGGTCTGTTTCCTGCCAGTAAGTCTTGGCACTACAGACAGCAAAATGTGTCACACACAGCTCACCAATGCATTACACATTGGAGCTGTGCTTCTGCAGGGGGCCGAGAGCACAGCCAAAAACAAAGAGTAATTAAACTGAACGCCAATTTCAATGTTCTTCAGGCTCTCCTTGTTAAGTTCCCCTTCTCTCGCACTTTGACCTCTACGGGTTATCGCAAATAAATTGGAAATTGAAGAAAAACAGAATAAACAGGAATGTTTTCAGAGCACCAATGGCATCAATATAGTAAAAGCCTTTAAAAAGGCACTTGTTTTAAATAATTTTGTTCCTGCGAGGCTTGCTAAGGCAAGCAGCACTATGATTATTCCTCATAAAAATGTATCATCTTACAAGTCATGTCATGCACTATAATAAAAGAGTTTTGGTGTTGTAAGATAGCATTTTGTGAGGAACAGGGTGAAAAGTAAGTTTGGTAATCTGCCGTTTTACTCGTGATTTGTGTGAAAGTGAATACAAATCTTTGTTGTTGTATCACATCTAGTGTTCATTTTACCAGCAAACTGCAGCGGTATGTACAACAAGCCACAGTATAATAATTTTGCAAAAATTTAGGTATAGTAACGTGTTTCTACGAGACCAGGTATTTTGCAAATTAAGCTGTTATTCTTATTCAGACAGCAGCATCTGTACTCTGTTAGCTGTCAGACTCTGACAGTGTGAATATGACATGAGGAGCATTGCTGTAACATGTCTGAGTGAGTGGCAATTCTGTGTGCATGTGTCGCTGTGAATTCAGACTGCTGCTGTTTTAATAACCAGAAGAGTGATTTGTATATGTCAAAGAGAGGTTAGTTTATAGATCCTGATCTAGCTCAGGCTTCATTATACAGCAGTGCAATAAATCTGCACTCGCGCCCACCGTAACAATGCTAAATCACAGAACAAATCATGCCCACTGACTGAAATTGATTTTCCCTCTTTATGTCCAGTGAGCAGTTTGAAAATCTAATCAAGCTTGGATGTCAAGGCAGCTATATAATGTCTGATAGCCGACTATCTCTCTATTCTCTGCTAGAGTGAGTCAGTTTAAAGAAAAAAACAACCAAATTGATTTACAGTAACAACATACAGTATGTATCAATGTTAAGACATCAACATGAGCAATACATTAATATACTTCACTCACATCAAACATAATTGGCACAAATTTATATATATATATATATATATATATATATATATATATATATATATATATATATATATATATATATATATATAGGGGCCAAACAGGAAATAATTATATAACTATAAATATAAATAAATATAAAACTGAATATATAGTTGTAATTCCGAATACATTGTTGAAATTCTGAATATATAAATATAATCAGAATATATAGTTGTAAATCCTGAATATATAAATATTCACAGCTGTTATCATGATCAGCTTTAAATTTATGTTACTTTTTCAACAAAGATGCATTAAATATTTGATAGGGTAAAAGTCTCGCCTCCATTCAGTAAGCACAATTCAAAGATCTCCAGATCTACACACATTTCTAATGCATGACTTTCTGATGTGTGGTCCAAACCAGGAAAATTCCATTAGACATTTCATGGCTCAAACCATTGCTCTACTCAGCCACTGCTATAACAGCCACCAAGAGGAACATACTATGCTAAGAATTTGTTTTACATCCAAGCACTACAGTCAATATCATTACCATTGAAAGACAAAGAGATTTCCTGAGGTAAGAGTCAGCACACAAGTGTGGGTTATCTTTTGGACTATAGGTGGTGCTTTCTCGAAACTGCTTAAGTGTCATCAGGGCATGAGAGACATATCCAGCTGCAGACCCGCAGCACCACCAGTTTCAGAACCCCAGCGCCAGAACCTGAAGTGAGGGGCGGAGTTATTGACAATGAGACAAGCATGGCGGAGAGCATGGTGAGTTGTGTAACGTTTTTGACATCATGTTGTGAAAAATTATCGCATATATTAAGTTCAGCGTTTATCTGCTAAATATTTAATTTGTGCATAACTTTATCATCTTAATGAAGCTTGAATATGTTGTCATACTTTACTGTATTAAAAAAAAAAATTCTACAGATGGTTCGATACATTTTTGCGTGTTGTAAATGAGCCTTGCGGTGACGTTTTGAAGACATCTTGTGAAGGTGTTAAAGTGTTTGTTCAACGTTCCTCTGTTATATGCATTGTTTGTGAGTTAATGTTACCTTATAGTTGAGTTTTTTTTTTTACGTTGAGATTATTGTGTGGTGCTTTCATCTCTTGTAGAGACATTTCGAATGAATGAAGACCACAAGGAAAAGGACCGCAACAATCTCCTGGAACAGTCAGAAGCTTCCAGAGAGCCCTTTCTATTTCAGTTTGTGTTCAGGGATGACATGGAGTTATTTTAGCAAGAATGTAAGGACAAAATGGGCCTGAGAGTGAATTCCTCATTTGATACATTTTAAGTTTAATTTATACAGGATTGTCATGATAAAATGGGCCTAGGGGTGAATTGGTCATTTGTTGTATATATTTTTATTGTTTCTTTTAAAATTATGCTGAATTTTCTCTCTTTTTAGTTTTTTGACATGTTTTATTTTACATAAAGAAAAATGCATGCTGCACATGTTCTTGTGAGATAAAGTATATTTTATATAAAATGCCCATAAGTTTCAAGCATTTTTTTCACCATCATGATCAGGAAGTAACTCTCATAATACAATGAAACGGATAACTATATACAATTATATTACACAAGATCAATGTTTTAAAATGCTTATTGTACTGTACCTTAAAGAATCATTATAACATACGTATAAAGTATGATGTTTCGTTTGTAATAAAAGCAAAGTACTCTCCAAAACGTTAGGTGATGCTACTCGGTTTCGAACGTAAGCTCCGCCCCTCACTTCAGGTTCTGGCTGGGGTTCTGAAACTGGTGGTGTAGCCTACTCTCCAAAACGTTAGGTGGCGCTACTCGGTTTAGAACGTAAGCTCCGCCCCTCACTTCAGGTTCTGGCGCTGGGGTTCTGAAACTGGGGTTCTGAAACTGGTGGTGCTGCGGGTCTGCAGCTGGATACTATTGGGGCATGATGTCAATGATGCATGCTGATTTTCTTTGAAATCCGACAATGTTTTTAAAAGATACATCACTTTTTTATAAAATTAAATATGGCGGAGAGACAATAGAACTCATATGAGGAAACTTGGTATAGTTGAAATTCTCATGATTCACAGAATCCAATGATTTTAGGACATATGGTTCAATTTAAAAAAATTGTACCCATAGGTGACGATGTCTCCAGACTTTGCATGTACCCTCGGATCATGATCCTGATTATCCAGAAAATTGAAGGCTGGCCACAACATGGAGTTGTTAAGAGATCAAGCACATTTCCATTTACAGCTGGCAATCCATTAAGACTTCTCATGAAAGCCATAATTATATTGATATGGTCTTCAAGGTGTCTCGAGATTCTTTTTAAAATACACAGATCCTTGTGAAAAGCGATAAAGGAAAATTTGTAATGAGTGACGAAGGACACCTTGGGCTTCCAAACCCTGGCCACAAAATATTGATGAAGCAGAAAGAAAAAAAATACATAAACACTTGTTGAACGTGGAATGATGGCTGATTATGACAATCATATTGTAAAACAAATAATTATATTACGCATTTTAACTAAGTCAGATATGGAAAATTAGAGCTTTTCTATCAATTAGCCTGATCAAAAAGTGATTTTATAAAAATATGCTACAAATATTTGTGGAACAGAAATTTCACAGAAACACATCTCAGCTTAATGGAATACTCATTTTCTTTTCTTTTTCTTAAAAACAAACAAAAAGAAAACTGGAGTTTACGGTTAGGCACACTTACAATGGAAGTGAATGGGGCCAATTTTTGGAGGGTTAAAAGCAGAAATGTGAAGCTTATAATTTTATAAAAGCTCTTACATGAATTCTTCTGTTACAACTCATGTATTATTTGAGCTGTAATGTTGATTGTATCATAATTTTTACTGTCGTTTTAGGGTTTAAGGATTTACAGTGTTACGTCGTCATGGCAACAAAGTTGCCATGTCAAAATTGGATAGAATATTACACATAAAAGGATAATAAGCAATTTTCTCACAATAAATCATGTTAACAAACATATTATTTACATCTTGTGGCTATACTTCTGAAACAGTGAGTATTTTAATGTTTATTGATTGGCCCCGTTCACTTCCTTTTGCAAGTGCCTCACAGGAACTCAGATTTGTGCTTTTTTTTTTAAAGAAAAGGAGGGCAAGTCAAAATAAATTTTTGTGGTAATCAACATTGTGCCATGAAATGCTGTTGATTGACTTTACTTGTATTGAACCCAGAATATTTCTTTAAAATGTTTAATAATAATCAACTCTAATCAATTATTTCACCAAGTAGTCCTTTAGCCTAAGGTCACATCAACATTAACATGTTTTCATTTGAAAACACATTGATTTCAGTATGTTTACTGAACATCTCTCATGCATACTAGGACAACGTTTTCCTCCATCAATAAATTAAGTATTTAGAAAACACTCTGACAAACACAGCCTATCACACCAAAAATGTATTTATTGGTTAAATTTGTCAATCTGTCCGAGTTAAACTTATTATAAGGGCTTTTCTAAGGCACAAAGCTCTGTGAAATATGCTTGTCGACGGTAATAATCAGCACTGTCTCCTCAATTGAACACAGGACTGACAATTTCAGCAGGAACACACACAAATCCAATTAAGCCCTAATTGAGTGTTGCAAGCTTCATTGATTATGACTGCTGCAGAATAATGGAAAAAGCAAGCAATGAAATGACCTCAGAAATTAGGCATGTGACCCTGGAGGTTTCAGGGTGTCAGGCTGTAATGTTGGGGGCAATGAGGGTGAATCTGCTTTCGGCACCCTAATTGCTTCCTCCTGTCGAGACTGCACAATCATTTAATGTCACATACATAGATACAATGCATCAAAACATTTTCTTATTGTTGTTTGAAGCAAATAATGTGATGTAAACCATGTATGGGGGACTTTAGAGAAAAAGATTACTTACATGTGTGTGCAACAGCAGTTTTCGTCTAGGTGATGGCATGTCCTCTAGTGGAAAGATGGGCTGGCCATTGAGAAAGGGATCGGGAACGGTACTGTGTGGTTCCTTAAGCAACAGAATGTCACTTTGAGGAGAAGGAATACTTTTATTGGAAGTCTCTAATTTAGCCTCAAGATATGGATCTGGATTTACCAGGTTCACATTGTCCTTGAAGGCTTGATCTGGATCATCCTGGTCTACAATGTCCTACGAGACAAAACACTATGGCTGAGTATCGCTAACCACCACGCGATATGATGCATCTTGCAATGTATTTGCACGATTCAATCTATTGCAAAACATTTAAAGTGGATCATGATAGAAATCACGCAATATGAACAAAAGAGAACCAACTTGTCGGCAAGATAAAAAATTAATCTGCGGGTTCCGTTTCAATTGCTCTTAAGCCTCAATGAAGCAGTTCTGGCCGCATTGAGAAACGGCAGTCTTTTTTTTTCTCCCCAATATTGAATGCCCAATTCCCACTACTAAGTATGTCCTCGTGGTGGTGGTGTGGTTACTCACCTCAATCCGGGTGGCAGAAGACAAGTCTCAGTTGCCTCCACTTCTGAGACATCAATCCACATATCTTATCACGTGGCTCGTTGTGCATGATGCCGTAGAGACTCCCAGCATGTGGAGGCTCATGCTACTCTCTGCGAACCACGCACAACTTACCATGCGCCCGAATGAGAACCACTAATTGCGACCACAAGGAGGTTATCCTATGTGACTACCCTCCCTAACAACAGGGCCAATTTGGTTTATTAGGAGACACTCAGCACACTCTGAATTTGAACTAACGACACTAGTGGTGGAAGTCAGCGTCAATACTCCTTGAACTACCCAGGCCTCCGCAAGAAATCGGTCTTAGTTTGCGCTTGTTTAGACAACATGCTTCTTCATTACTGAAATTCTGGACATGATAGTAATACACAAATAGAAGAATAAAAATACTGATTCAGGATCTAAGGTATCAATACAATATCATGAGAAGTATTCCGAAATAGAGCATGTTTACATTCGCTCAGGAACATTTCTAGCTATAAGCTGCGGCTTAGGGACCCCAAGCCACCAGGGGATTGAATTTAGCTTAGGGCCCCCATATGCTTAGAAACGGTCCTCCATTCACTGATCATTTCTAAAAATCAATTTACTCAAAAATTCCGATAATGCAAGAAAAACATTAAAAAGAAACTTGAAATCATCTGATTATCTTTGACATCAAAACGTAAACTGGCATGCGCACAACACTTGCTTTTGGATAAAGTGTTTGCTTAATGCATAAAGATAAATTTAAGACATGCATTTTATGCATTCACTGGGAATCAAACCCATGACCTTGGCATTCAAGCCAAGAAAGCATACAGAATACGTTTACTGATAATTTTTGGAGCAACACAGCAAGTCAAATTCCTTGTAGGTGTGACTATAGTTCTGAATCCTGAATTCTTATTCTGATATAAAGGGCTATATTTGAATAAAATCAGCCTTACAATTTGATGCTGGACATATGTGGACGTTTCAATTCCAGGGTTAGTATCTTGTGGGCAAATTCTGACACACAATCTCTCCAATATCTTCTTTAGAAGACTCCTCAGCTACAGCGGCCACAGGAAGGTCATAGATCCTAGATGTGAGCAGTTCAGCAGGCTTTTCCTCTCCTTTCACCGAATAAACTTGGATTCAACACAACAGGCTTAGCTTGATGGAAAGCCACAGAGTAAATCAGACGTCCACAGTGCATGGCCAAATAATCTTTCTGGACCCGAAGCAGGGCCATAACGCCACTGTAGCAGTAGAGTTCCTCATCCGGCCCAGCAAAAAGGTTTATACGGGGAGCATTGGTACGTGGGTAAATGGCAAAGAATCCCTCTCCTGCTTTAACTTTGGAATCTGACAGGTACTTAAAGTCCTCAACTTCTTTCAGCACAGTCTTGTCTTGAATAGCATTTAGTTAGGGTTAGGACAAAGCCCAGCAAAACCGTGATGTGCTACATGTAATTGGTAGCTGTTTGGAGGTAGTATAAGGGGCAGGGACATTCTCATACCAGAGAAAATTTGATTGGAGAGAAGTTTGGTTACACTGCTGAAAAAAAGATGAGTCATCAATAATTTGACCTGTTTTCATGTAAAAGAAAGGCTGTAAATTGAACTGCCTACAGTAGATACGACACTAGTAGAACTAGACTGAGCATTATTATCTCCTAAAAGTTAGTTTTGTCGATTTTAAAGAGTACACTGGCATATCAATGGCCTCAAAGCTAATAGATATGGACCAAAAGCAGCAAAACTCCCATGTTGATTTAATGGGGTCTTTAAGATGTTGTTTACTTGACTCCTAGATCTCTAAAAACCAGCCTACCTTTGGGTAAAGTGAAGACAAACTTGTTGCGTGTCAAGGTATATACCTCATCCAAACTGGCCTGCTCGATGGTATCGGTGCAGATGGAACTTTCCTCAAAAATTTCTCCATCTTCAAGTCTCTAGAGCCAGACTCTGCTAGTAAAGGATTCTCCACTGTCAATACCAGCTGATACCGACCTACATGATTAAACTGCAAATTCACAACCTCAAAAACAAAATCTAGTTTCTTGTCTTCAATCTTGATCCATTCTCGCTGCATTATGACAAGGACAATCAAGGCTGTGCTATGACAAAAGCTTCAAAAATATTCACACACAGTCCAATAAAAGTAATGCAACTAGTTTGTGCTGCATATAGAGCATATATAAGTTCTGTTCTGTTGCTATAGCTACAGAAACAAGGCCTAACTTAAAGAGTAAACAAATGTTGCAAGGTTATTGGCTCCCAAGGACAATTAAAGGCACTGTAAAGCTTAATCTTTTGGTGTCCTATGTATGTGTGCATTGGTGTGTGCATTAAATAAAGCATATATCAAATGTTGATGTAGTTTGGATTGCTTCACAGAACACCTTGCTACACCTCTCCAACACTATGTGAATTCAGGGCAAAGTGTGTATCAATTTACCTTAGAGATGTTTTGTATCAGTGATCAAAGGCCACTGCTTTGAACTTCAGCCAAGAGGTGTCCTATCTTACAACAGCACTTTCCCTGTGTCAATTTTCTCTCTGAAGTTCATTACCAAGATATTGTGGTCACTGCAAGAGAGGGTCAAAGTCTGCCGAGACTGAATGCAGTGCTCTGATAAACCTGGTTCCTTTTCAAAACATCATGTTATAGTGAAGCTGTAAAATAGGTAACCTAAGTCTGTTATATCTAGAAACATATTTCATACCTTTGCTGAAGAATCTTGTAAAATATAAAAGGTACTTCTGCATGGCAAAGGGTCTCAAGGTGGGACAGAACTTTGGGATCAATTGGAATCAAGGTAAGGAGTCATTCACTGTAGTTCATGTTTGATGGTCTGATAGTTTTAGCTCTTTTTTTTTTTTCTTTTTCTTATTTAAATAATAATAAAAAAAATTACTTTTATTTGCATTTACTATACAAGCATAAAGCCAAGTCAAATAAAAAAAGTGCTAGGGGAATACAATACTTTGACTGTAATAGTTGTCACACTGCAGGACATAGTGAACTAGTCAACACAAAGTACGATTAAAAGAAGAAAAAATAATGACCAGTCACATATACAATTTCCCTAATACATATATTTATATTTTTAACCAAATATCTTGATGAAGTTAGAAAGTTCATGGTTATACGTCAACTACCTACATATATACAATGCAATGGAATATAAATTCAAGCAATGTGCAAATAAATCATTATAAACATCCATTGTGCATAATCATTGATTCGTTCGTGTATGCATGTGGTGACACTATCAAATACGCACAGCGTGATGGATCAGCTCAGAGCCATTATCGTTTGAAAAGATCAGGTAGGTGTGTGTGTGTGGCCCACGTCTCCTCCTGATGTTTTGAGAGGGTGAGTTGCTTATGAATTGCATTTCATACGCGTTTTTTTTAAGATATTGCTAGTAATAATAATGCGCAAAATAGTGCTCGGTTACTTACCTTTACAAATTCATTAATCAACAGTGCTACTAAACATTAGCTAGCACATCACACGTGACCAAACTTGATCTCCTCACACACAGGCGTGTAATAAAACAATCCTTCCTAGCATCTCATGCAGATGAAGCATGCACATTTATTATTGCTCTTATTTTTATTCAGGGTTTCTTTTTTTTTTTCCCTCAAACACTGTAGGCCTATCACTCGCGCTGGGAACTCCGATTCGTTTTAGCGCATCGGTTCGTTTCATTATACTGGTTCAAAAAACGATTCGCAAACGAGGAATCATTTAAAGGTGCATTCAGTAATTTTTTCCTCCTTTAAAAAGTTCAACACCTAAAGACATGAATTGTAATTTGGCAGTATGTTGGAAATCATGACCACTTTCATTAAAATGAAGACTCCAGTCATATCAGTACCCTGTCTTATTCTACATGGAGAGGGTCCACACATGGGGGCTGCCATGTTAGAGTCACATGACCAGACAAATACTACTGGCTTAATCTCCGTAACCTGTTATTTGACACTTTCACTCATTCATTAAAGTAATCATGGCTGACTGTAATACTACATTTCTACAATGGCATATAAAAATGTTTTTTTTAAATGATGCTGCTGCATCCAAGCCGCTAGGTGTCAGTGTCTTTTGTCTGACACAAAGACAAAAGTTACTGAGTGCACTTTTAAAACAGTAGTGTAATCTAGGGCATACACAGGCATACAACTTATGCCCACCTATCTTTCTTAGGATTTTGCATATGCCCACCTGAAATAAGTGAAGATGCATATGGCTGCCTGAACAATGAGTTGGCTTTTGACCCAGAAATATTTCAATCTACTAACGTAATGCCGCATTACAGTTGAGTGAATTGTGATTTTATTTACATTTTAAAAAGTGTACAGAGATTTTCTCGAAATGTGCGTGGCGTAGTGGGAGTGCAACTGAAGGCATTAGCAAGACCGACTGTCCGACTAAGCTGATCCACCAATCAGAAATGTAATTTCAGATGTGATTGGATATTTGACATTTCCTGCATCCAATACTGATGCACAAGGATCCCTGGAGTAACCATAATTTGTGCTGTAAATGTAGTGTGTGTGTGTGTGTGTGTGTGTGTGTGTGTGTGTGTGTGTGTGTGTGTGAAAACCGATAATACTTTAGAATTACTTTTAATAAGTTAAATTAATAATCTTTTACATACATAATATGCAATAAACTGGTAAGCATTGGATGGCTAATATGGGGCGGTTGGGCTTCATGAATTCTCAGTATGCCCACCTCTGCTACACCACTGCTTTAATAGTGTTATCAGTAACCACTTAACTTTGTTGTAAAATTGCTGTTTATCATAGTATTTCTTTCCACTATTACAGATATAAATGTCCAAATGTTGTTCACATTTTTTACATTACACTGTTAACAGCATTAAGAAAATCACTAACAAAAGTGTTCCCAATTAATAATGATGTTATTTATATTAAACATATTATAATTTTTTTTAATTTGTTTTATTTTTTTTTTTGTTGCATACATTGTCCCATTTCACAAATTTACTTCATAACAAAGTCATCCCGTACAGTTGGTCTCCCAGAGCTTTGTGAATTTGTTCGGTCGAGTCCTTAAGAATCTGTTCAAAAAACAATTTGTTTGCGAATCTGACATCACAATGATTAAGTTTGGAATTGTATACTTGCCATATCTGTCAATAGCAGAAAAGAGTAGGAGTAATATACAGTGGTATGCAATTCCAAACTCTAGGAATGTTCCACTAGCGATGGAAATTATGATTCACCCCAAAGACTCGAGTCTTTTATATTAGTTTACCTAAAAGATTTATTCAATGACCATATCTGCAGACAGATTCTGATTCGGCTGATTACTTAAACAGCACAGAGTCGTCCCAAGACCTAACAAGTCTTATAATGATGATAATTTATTACAATTTTCATCACTCCAAATCTACTTCTGATTTCACTCATCCTTTTTGAGGATGATTTGATAATTAAAAGGATTCGTTCACAAATGAAACACCACTTTCTCCCACTCGTCCTGGACCGGTTGTGCTACAGACATTATATGATACCTCATGTGTTTTTACTTTTTAAAGATTTCACCTGTCTGATGATTAAATGGATAAAAAACTTCCCGTTGACTGCAGGAGTGAGCCATATGTGTTCACCAGCATATATATGTAGATATATTTGGATGGCTTATTTGGTTTTTGCCTGTAAGCATCCACCTAGCAATGTCCAAGAAACCACCCAAAACCCTATAGTTACTGCATAGCAACATGCTAAACACTTCTCAAAACACCTTAGCAACCACATAGAACTATCAACCACTCACAAAACCTTAGTGTTGTTCAAAACTCCAAAATTAATTTTAGCCTATTTTTGTAAAAAAAAAACTTTTGTGATCATTTATGTTAAAAAAGGTTATTACACTTTAGAATAAATATTATTATTCAAGCGCTTCCTGGCCAAGATAGGCAACAGCAAGTAATTTCACCGTTACAAACATAAAAAGTCAGAATACAATCGAAAACCTAACTACACTAGTTAAAAACACTGATAGGACAAAGAATCAATCTCAAAAGCCTTCATCTTGCTTCATTTTGCCATAGTCCAGCATAGGCAAAAAGGTGGCTAACACCAGCCTCCTTTTAGCCTCAAAAGAATTATTTCTGAAATCAAATCCAAGTTTCAGATTCAGTTCTTTTGTAAATTGCTGAATATGGGGCTGAAAAGAAAGACTACCATCAACTAAAATCCCAAGATATTTATGTTAAGTAATAGAATCAATTGCATCACTTTGAAAAGTAGTAATTGGTGGAAGCTTCTGGGGCCTTTTCTTTGCTGTAGAAAATACCATTTGATACCGTTTGGTTTTGTCAGGGTTAAGTACAAGCTTCAACTGAGACCGAGAAGTCTGAACAGAATTACAAGCAGTTTGCAATTCCTCAAATGCTTTTACCAGAGATGAAGCACAGCAGTAAATTTGAGCGATTTGCGTGTCCCTGTGGCACATGGACGGTTCATTTCACCAAGCGAAGGGTGAGCGCTTCGCTAGTGAGTTGCAGAGCAACAGTGTAAAACTGGATTTTATATAGCTCCCAAAGACAGACATGAATAGCCTAGATGCCTTTATATCGGAAAATATGTCAGATGCCCCCTTTACAAGCTCTGGAGCGGTGTCGCGGTTGAGTTCAGAGGTTGGATTCAAGCACAACCTAAATCTTGCGATTTGTGAAACAGGATCAGTTTTAACTTTAAAACTGCAAATCAGTGAAGGATTTGGTGGGACAATGATGCCAAACCAAAAGGATTGTTGGGTGGCTATTTACATATTCGTAGTGTTATGGCAAAGTGTGATGAAATTAAATTAAACATATTGTCACAAATTCAAATATGGATGTTTTAAATATGCTTGTCTGAAACATGTTTGAGTATCACCTCACCATCAGCAATGTTACATGTCCCTGGTTATAATATTTTCAGAAGATGTAGGGGGTGGGGTAATGTTTTATGTTAAGGACAGTATCAGGTGTATGGAGATGCATTTAGCTTATAATTTTGATATTATAGCTTTAGATATTTTCATCGCCACAAATGTCTTTTTATAATAATTGCTATCTATCGACCACCTTCATCAGATAATGAGTTTTATGATAAATTACATATGTTTCTTAAAGTATTGTATTTACTAAAGAAGTTAGTTTGGTTGGTGATCTAAATATAAATTGGTCTGCTAAAATTCATAGGAAATAAAAAATAAATAAAATGGTAGTTTTGATCTGAAACAACTTGTAAAAGGACCTACAAGAATAACTAGATCCTCTGAAACTCAAATTGACTAGATTTTTAGCTATAAACCTGATCATATATTGAAGTCTTTTAATATGATCACAGGGATGTCTGATAATAATTTAACACTTATAGTAAGAAAATTGACTAAGAAAAGGTTTGGTTATCAGGCTATAAATGGAACATGTCATTTTGTAGTACCAAAATGTGAATTCAGTCATCTAAGAAAGGCAATTGAAGATATAAACTGGATAGAACATCTCTCTTATAATTGTACTGAAATGGATGCAAATGTTTTAATGGATATTTTTCAAAATGCTACAAATAGTTTTATGAGACATATTAAAAGTAGACCTAGAAAGCAAAATTGTTTACCTTGGTTAAATTTAAATATTTGGTCACTTATGAAGCAAAGAGACAATACATTGAAATCTAGAATAGAATACGAGAAAGGAAATTTCAGTAAGTTTAATAAGTGAAATTAGAAAAGGAAAAAGCGAAATTGAATATTTCTATAATAGAGGGAAAAGGAAATACAAAATTGATATGGGAAAATCTGAGAACTTTAACAGGAAATTATAAAAAGCCAGCGAGAAATATAGAACTTGAGTTGGAAGGAAAACGTATCTATGATCGTGGCACGATAGCAAACACTTAATAATTACTTTGTGGATAAAATAAGTGTTCTTACTTAGTCTATTTGTGTAGAGACTCAATGTATCAAACTAGCGAATACTGCTTTATCCATATTTACTCTTTAAGCAGATGTCTGTTATAAAAATGGATAAAATAATTAGTTCTCTCAAATTCTAGAGCTAAATCTGGATTAAATTATATTTTTTTAAACATATAGGGAATCAACCATAGGTCCTTTAACTCGGGTTATTAATTTATCTATAACACAAGTAATTTCATGGGTAATTGAGTAATTACACCAATTTATTAATCTGGAAATTATGTAGAAATTGGCAATTATAGACCAACAATATTCTTCCAGTAATGTCTAAAGTTGCTGAGATATAGGTGGCAGAACAATTAATTACATATCTTAATAATGGTGTATTTCCTCTACATCCTATGCAGTAAAATACTCTACAGAAACTGTTATATGCTGGAAAATATAAAATCAAAGATGGATAGAGGAGTTATGGTTGGTGCTGTATTTTTGGATTTTAAGAAAGCTTTTGATACTGTATATCATTATATTTGCTTTCGAGGTTATTGGATTTAAATTTATCAGCTGATGCCATTTATGTGGTTCAAATCTTATTTGGAAAATGGGAAACAATGTGTAAGAGTTATAAATGCAACATCAAAATATTTAGATTCTAATACTGGAGTTCCACAAGGATCTGTATTAGGTCCGTTGTTGTTCAGTATGTATGTAAATGATTTACCTAATGTCTGTCCCTCAGATGTTTGTCAAATGTATGCTGATGATGTTGTTTTGTATGTGCATGTCAGTCAGCAACAGGCTGCACAGAAATTTACTTCTGTGATGGATCAGGTTTCACAATGGCTTACTAAATCATGCTTGCATCTTAATGTCAAGAAAACAGTTTGTATTGTTTTTTGTTTTTACCAAAAGGGCATATCATGATTTAAAAGCTGAAGTGTTTGTCCAAGGACAGAAGCTTGAGGTAGTAAATTAATTGAAATACTTAGGAATAATAATAGATTCTTAACTGTCTTTTAAAAAAAAACTGTAAAGTTGTTTAGACAGTGAAAATTAATTGAGCCAATTTTAGGTTTATCAGAAACAGTTTGAGCATTTGATTAAATTCGCTGACTTGGTACTTGCTTTTAAGATTTAAATGGTTATGCTCCACCAGTTTAATTATTTTATATATATATATATCAAATAACATGACTGTACACAAGAGCGGGTATAAGGGTTGATTGTAATATACCATTGAGAAAGAGGTACCTTATCATTTGTTTTTAGAGGAACCCATGAATGGAATAGACTTCCAACAGAACTTAAAGAAGTTGTGGTTTCTCTAGAAATTTGAAAATGTGGTTTATGTCAAATAAAAATTGTGTGAGCATTTGTAGAGATTCTGGTATGATAGATTTGCATTTGTGTAATGACAATTTTGTTTGTTTTCTATTTGGTTATTATAGCATCAACCTGCCTAGGGACTACAGATGACAATTTGTCTAAATCTGGCACATTTTAAATTTCTTTTGTATTATTAATGTGTATTGTCCCTGATTAAATTAATAAAAAAATGGTGTCACCAGCAAAAAAATAAAAATAAAGAATATTTGCATTTTGAATATTTTTATCAAGATTGTTTATATAAATTGTAAATAAAAGGGAAATAGAATAAAATAGACAATCATCTGAAATAAATAGTTTGGAATATGGGAGTAATGATTGCGTTTAGGTGTGTCAGTTATTTGTCATCACTAACAGCTCATCAACTATTTTCATTGACTCAATCTGCATCTCTCCTCCATGAAAAATCAGAAGTGCATTGTCAGTAAAGCAAAAGTAATCAGAGTTGTCACCAAACCCTATTTATCCCCCTTTAAAAGATGTCAGTGGCACAGTTCTATTAGAAGTATAGGGACTGTTTTCACTTTAAATTGTGACTGGAAGTCCTCCCCAAGGCACTTGAGTGATAATGGTTGATATGAAGTCATTACGAGTAGCATCCATCTTTGTCTGTGTTCTCCGTGGTATTGCCTCTTTAATCAGATTCTTCCTTAAAATGAGCTTCAATCCTGCCAGAATGGATCATGTAAGCACACAACATTGCTTCAAAGGCCACCCACAATGGAAGTCCTTGATATATAGATGAAGCTTTGCAGTGTAATTCTCTATGGTCATTTTGTTTCTCTAGCATCGGTCCAGTATGGTGTGAATGTAGCTGTTGAAGGTAATTGCCTAGAGCATGTTCCAATTATGCAAGCCTGATATGGGATTTTTATTTATGGGATGACCGGATGAAGACTTTTGTATTGCAAAAAAATGTTTTATAGATTAAAGGTAGTGTATATTGTTTTCAACATGAAAGCACTTTCTCCTATCCCAACTTTAAAAAAAAAAGTAACTAAAGTAAGCCATTCTTAGGTTGATTTTCCTGAAAAGTTTAAACACTGGGTCTGTGGCACTATGAACTCAATCTCTTACTCGTACTTCTTTGGGTTTACAGTGAGCCCCGCTCATCGCAGCAACCTCAGAATGACCCCCAGATGCTGCATGTGCCACTGCCAATCATTACTGTAAATAATGATGTCATCTAAATAGGCAGTGGCATACGCAGAGTGCGGTCTGAGGACCCTATCCATAAAATGCTGAAACGTTGCCGGTGCCCCAAACAAACCGAAAGGAAGGGTCACAAATTGGCGTAAATCAAACGGTGTGGAGAAGGCAGTTTTTTCACGTGACATCAGCATTCAGGGGATCTGCCAATAACCCTTTGTTAAATCCAGTGTCGAATAAAAGTGAGCCGAGCTCCCTCCTCCCAATTTTCCTTCATGACGTCCAGCACACCGCAGGCTTACACCCATATAACAATTCAAATGAGGAAAACCCCGTGGAGGTTTTTGTGGGACTTCTTACACTGCAAATAATGGGTTTGAGCCACTTTTCCCAATTCCGAGCATCTTCGTGCATGTAATCTGATTAAATTGTTCGACCAAGCCATCTGTTTGTGGGTGTTACACACATGTCCGAATCGATTTAACCCCCTGTAATTCATACAGTTCATGTAGTGTACGTGACATAAAAGCAGTGGCCTGATGAGTGAGGATTTCTTTCGGAATCCCAACTCGGGAGATAATTCTGAAGAGTTCCTCCGCAACACTAATTGCTGAGATGTTGCGCAGAGGCACTGCTTCCGGATATCGCATTGCATAATCCACCAGGACTAATGCAAAGCGATGCCCACTTGTTGTCTGTTCTAGTGTCCCAATGAGGTCCATGCCAATTTGTTTGAAGGGGACCTCAATCAAATGGAGGGGGTACAGTGGCACTTTTGGAATGGATGGCAGATTCACCAGCTGACATTCACAGCATGCTGCACACCACCGGTGAACATCCCCTTGAATGCCTGGCCAACAAAAATGGGCCATTAGACTGTTGGTTTTTCCCCTGTCCCAAGTGACCTGCCATCGGATTATGATGAGCCACCTGGAATAACATTTCCCGACAGCTCTTTGTGCCAACAACTGTGTTGTATTGTCCTTTTGGCTGTATAGAGTGAGACAGGATGCTCAAACAATCTTTTATAATTGAAAAATATGGATATGTGAGTGCGATGACCGGCTGAATACGTTGACCATCAATCACTATCACTTCAAACGTGTGCTTCAGGGTTTCATCTCACGACTGCTCTTGAGGAAAATCCTCTACCGGGAACTCCCTAAGGGTGAGGGAGTATCACCCCTTCCCCGACGTCAGCCTGATGCAGAGCAGGCATAGACGACCCAGGCCACGCCTCCCCAGCCAGCGCTTTGCACATTCCACACTGACTCCCTTTCTCACAGGACCCATTCACACACAACCCCTTCAATAATAAACGAAAAAAACAGCCAATTAGTCCCCTAAATTAGTGGATGGGTGAGGTGAGGACTAACCATCACCTTAACATTTATGTTTTTGTCCCTGGAACATTATCGTGACAGTCACTACAGCATAATCATGAATATTCCAGTGTACACACCTCACCTACACCTGATTATTTGTATCCAATGCCCCGGTTTGAACCAAGCATTGATGAATGTAGGTTTGATTACAACTTTAATCCACCAAGGCTTGTTATGTACTCCCCTTTACACTCTCCGGTGTCTGGTGCATCCCTGCCTGATCGGGGCAGTCGGGGGCAGTCTGTGAAGTGTCGGGGACCCGGATCAAGACCAACACCTCCATTACTGGGCACTGATCTCAGACCTGATCCCGCTCCCCTCCACTCCAGCAGAGCAGCACAAGCTTCACTCCCACACCTGAGGCAGCAGGTTCCCTTACCTGCGATGAAGACAGGGTTTGGCACAGGAAACCCCCAAGACCAGGGAATGTTCGGTAAAGGGTGGGGGGGTGAGACAACAATGTCGTGGGGCGTGCCGACCCCTGGATACACCGACAGATGGTCTTCCGCCAGCTGGACCCCTTTGCCTCCGGCCGGTGTCATTGGACAATGGACCCACTCGGCCTTCCCCTCCGGCAGCTGGAAGACAAATTGCTCCAACACTACCAAGTTGATGTCATTAGCATTGCTGAGATCTTGAGAAAATGTAAACGGGCGGCCAATCTCTCTCCGCATTAAGGAGTGGAAGCTCTGGCGGTGGTGTTCTAGGCTGAGGCTGACCCATTGCTGGATGGACATCTTCAACATCGTGTAGTCCAGGAGGTTGGCAACCGGAAGTTATTGCACCACAATCTGGGCTTCCCTGGTCAGCAGCGGCAGAAGATGTAACACCCATTGTTCCTGCAGCCATCTCAGGGCTTTGTCCGTGTGCTCTGAGAGCTTGAGGTAGGCTTCTGGATCGTCTTGGGACCTCATTTTCATGAGCAAAACGTGAGGGTTCACTGTTGCGGGGGTCACGGTGGCCACCCCCTCATGGGGTACTAAGCTCTGCAGCACCTGCTGGTCATCCTCCTGGGCCAAAAGGAGTGCCTTAAAACACTGCTGCTGCTCCACACGTAGGTCCACAAGGGAATGGTGTTGTATGGCAGCGTATCCTTCTTCATCTTTGTTCTGGTTTTCGGCACCACTGTAACAGGTTGAATGAAGCAAGGAAGCGAGAGATGGCGATTCCAACTCAAGTGTGTTACTTTAATTGATACACAAAATAAAACCCGTTCGCTCAAACGTAACGGTGGAGCTTCAATTCAATGGCAGCGTTCAACACACAAACAGCTTCTCAGCTGGGCTCTCTCTCACACTCTGGGGACTGACCCTTTTTATTTCCCCTGTCTCTCACTGTGAACACAGAAACGAGCAATTAACAGCAATTCATTTCAGGTGAGAACCCTTACCGCATACTCTTTCCAGACAAATGCTTGACCATACCCTCGCCTCCACAAATGTTATTTGGAACTTAAGGTGGTGCAAAGAAACCTTCTTGGAACTAATTATTGCTCTTCTCTCAAGCAGGTATACAGTCTGTTGGGTGTATTTCCATGATGTAATCAAACCTCTTCAAAGCATTCTTTGTTCAGCAACCTTTATTTGTCAATCTTCTTTTCTGTTTCTCTAAAAGGATGAATGAGGTTTGAGAAGTTCTTTGCCTCTTTCCTAAGTTCTCTGCAATGTTAGGAATGGATTTAGAACCTTTTTTTTATCCTCCTTTGACTGTAATCCCTGTATAATGAGAGAAACAATGCTCTCCTAATGCTTTGACGGCGGTTGCAAAACCCAAAGTTACAACATGCCTATAAAGGGGCGTGGCCAGATTGTAGGTGGAGCAGGGGGTGTGGAAATGCCCCTTACATCATATTCATAGCAGAGCTTAATTGTCTACAGTAATAGAGAATATTTTTGAAAACACACAGGTTTTCTGACATAATTCAGATATGCAGAATGAGACCTTTTTGTTTGCAAGTGCTTTTCATGTGGAGTTTACTACTTGACTTTGTCGACTGCTTAACACTGCTTCATGATTACTTTAACAAAGCAGATAGCCGCACACTGCCGGCTGATTAATATTGTGGGGGAGGAGAGTTTAAGGGATTTAATGCCCATTACGGTGAAAATGCAACCTATGGGAGACTAGTTCTTTTAATTAGTCAAATTCCCACATAGACTTTGGGAAACGTTTATTGTTACTTCAATTGATGCTATTTTAGTGCATTTCTGTCTTTTATACTGTGAAAGGCTTTGTTTGGAAAATGTTAATAAAGCATTATATTGTTACATATAATTTTGTATTCTTTCTTTAGAAGGAAATTAATGCATTTTGACAGGAGATGTAGTATATTTAGAGTCAAATTTCAGCACTTTCTAAATGTATCATTATTGTGATTAACGACAAAAAATTATATGATTAATTGAAATAAAATAAAAATATCGACTGACTGGACTATTTTATGTATGTGTGTATATGTGTGTAAAATATAATTTTACGATTTTTATTTTGATTAATCACAATTTTTTTGTAGTTAATCATAGATTTTGTGTGTGTGTGTGTGTGTCTCTATCTATCTATCTATCTATCTATCTATCTATCTATTATTTATTTTCAGGGTTAGGTTTTGGTTTACTCTAATAATTACAATTAGTTTGATATAAAAACAATATTTAATAAAGACTATGGTATGTCACGAGCTTGATAGCTAGGTAAGTTTGTGGTCTTTTGACCTACATGATGGGGACAAAATTGGCTTTGCAATGTGTGAGGAAACCTTAATTATCTCCATAATTCAAACCGCTTAATAAACAAATAAGTGTTTTAATAAAATTGTAAAAATCAGAAAGGTTGTGTGAGGTTTAGGGTTAGGGGATAGAAAATATAATTTATTCAGTATACAGATGATTATGCCCATGAAAAGTCCATGTCATTATAGGAGTACCAACTTTGTGTTTGTGTGAGAGATACCCATGAAAAATTGTCAAAAAAAATGTCCTGGTTCTATTTTACTCCAAATTTATTTTATTTTTTTATTGTGAAATTATTTATTATATTCTCATTACCACAATGAGAGGTGTGTGTGTGTGTGTGTGTGTGTGTGTGTGTATGTGTATGTGTATGTGTGTATTTTTCTTCATTTATTTTGAAATGTATTTATTCATCATAGTAGTACTCCCTTTTTGCTGATTTAAAAAAAAAAAAAAGAAAAAAAATCATTGTGCAACACCATATTTTTTATTGTAATACAGGAATTGTACAAGTAAAACATGTTACAGTAATAAGAATTGGTGGATGGATTCTGCTAAAGTGTCCAGATAAAAATGTCACAATTCTAACTTAATGGTCCTATAATTCTTTAAAAAGATTTGGATTTAAAATATCTGCTATTATTGTGTTAGAAAGTTGGTCTGAACACCTTATCTTAATTGTTTTATCTGTTATAGATAGTGCAACAGCCATGAAACCACCCTTTCATGACTTTTTGTTGATAAAGTATAACGTGTTTCTATAATCTGTACTGCATCTGGCTTTCCACATCATATGCTCGTGTGTATGTGTGAGTATGTGCGTGGTTCATGGAAATGACTGCGTAATATCTCGTACTTTGAATCACCATTTGAGATTCTCCACATCCTTATAACTGGAACGGGAGCTCGCTCATATGAATTTCCCTGTTATCACTTTGGAATGCGTAAGCTGCGGCCTTGATTCCACCTCTGTTATCCCAACCCTCGCAATTCCAATCTCCAACCCGTTTTATAAGTTCCCTGCTCTCAATACCAGCCACAGTACTACCAGCCATTAGAAGCCCACCTAATCCCTCTTAACTACAGGTGGTGGGAGAGACCGGCTGCCCCTCTCTGAAACTCTGGTTTGCTTTCACACCCCCGCTCTCTTTCTCTCTCTCCTGGTTTCCAGTGTGGTGGTAATCCCCCTTCTGAAAAGGAGATCCAAGCTGAAGTTTTGGGTTGGCATGCTACAGAAAGGGACCTGTCACATTGCTCCTCACAGTAGTAACGGAGCACCTGAAGAGGGGGACTAAAGGAAAGGAGACACTTTAGGGGCAGAGGAGCACAAACCAACAGTATTGCGACCAAACTTTTGGAGAGAACTTTTTTTTTTTTATGCTACTAGAATTGCACGTTTTGGGTCTTTCAGGAGTGCAGAAGACTGCTTTCGTGTGTTTTCTGAGTTATTGGAGCTCACTGATACTTTTGTTTCATCTTTAGGCTTGCACCATGAGCGCTGAAACTCTGCAAGACTACGACTATTCTGATTGGTATGAAAATGCAGTGCCAACCAAAACTCCAGTGGAGTAAGTACTCTTTAATTTCATGGAAGTTTCTTTGGGATAACACTTTTTAATTCAATCAAAACTTTGTGATTTCATTATATTATTATAATTTTTATTTTTTTACAATTTTATTATAATGTGTCCCAGAAAAGTGTTTGTACACTTAAGCCACTCTTAAAATGTATGCATTTCATTGCATTGGCAAATATCAAAGTGGCATCTGCAAACAAAAAGCTATTTTTGCAATTACTTTTAACCAACTGGTGTCAATGTGATTTTTTTTTTATTTATTTTTTTTTAAGTGGATGTATGAAATTAGTCCTCCAATTTCACACAAGTGTTTAGCAGATTAACATAGGTGCAGTAACTTATTCAGTGTTCAACTAAGTTTGACAACCACAAAGTGTCAAAATGCTTTTTTGTCTTCATTTTGAATATTATATCAACCTTATTTTCTTATTTTTTTTTTATATGAATATACATTTTGATAATGAAATATAAATTATTATATAGGTATTAAATGGGTGAATTCATTGGTCTGCTTAGTTTACATATTTAACTAAGGCAGTTATGTGATTTCAGCTAGATAAGATAAAATCATCTCGTCTTATCTTTATTGCCGCTCATCATGTAGCCTGTTGCCGTCCCATAGTGCATTGCTCATGGGTATTATATGGTTCCAGGTCTACAGGTGTGCAAACATATTTGAATGTATTTTTCTCCAAAGTGATATGGACATCCATCACGGTGATTCATGCAGAGATTTTTTTTTTCTCTTTGATCTCAACTTTGATTCCTTTCACATATGCAAGAGACTGGATTTTAGGTAACAAGACACCAAACTGTGAAAGAGCTATTTCAATGTGTCACACATTCACTTCAGCCAAGTCAGACCAAACCAAATCAAACCATGTCCTTTACATATCATATAAGAGTTTCATGCACTTCAGTAGCCATTCCACATACTGCAAAAAACAAAGTTTTTTGATGTCTTTGTAAATATAAAAAAGAAATGGCCTAAAATATATATTAGGATTACATATTTATATACATGTATTTTTAATAATTGTTGTATGACTATTTTTCTAAATATGTTTTTGGCCATTTTTTTATATTTTACGTTTATAAAAACCATTTAAAAATACATTTCATGAAATACTGAAAATATTCAGTTTATACCCTTGTATTGATTGTTTTTCTAGCACCTATAGTACATTTTGTAATATATTGTAAAGATACTGTATGAATGTTTACAGAAAATATATTATCTGGACAATGTTTCTTTCATCCAACCAAATTATTTACAATGCATGTATTTACAATATTTTTCAAATATATTTAAACCAGAACTAAATCTCTTTTTGCCATATGGGTCGTGTGCTGGTATTTTACATTAGTCACATTACCTATCTTCACTTGAGGTGTTTCAATGGCAAAAGGGGTCTTGGTTAATAATGGTGTGTTGCCTCAGAAAGGAGGGGAGGAGGGAATGTGTGCAGGCTGAGTAATCAGCCTGGATCTAACCAGCTTATGATAAATACTCAATTTGTGAAATTTTCAGAGTTGTCCCACCATGTGACCCCACGGCTGATGAAGGCCTCTTCCACATATGCATTGCTGCCATTTCTGTGAGTTCACTCTTAAGTAGTGGTTAAGTAGTATTCTGCCTTCTGTTTCTTATCTGTTGCTCTCTCAGCACCTACAAAATGTACCAAACTGTGCAAAACCATGGCAATGCGCTATATATATATATATATGTCTTGGTAATACCATTGTATGCTCTGAAGCACCTTGGACTACCAAGTAAATACCATGTTACATGAATTAATAATTAGTCTGTACCATGGTATATTTCAAAGTATTGATAGACCAGGCCTATTAATCTGCCGATATTTTGCCATTTATGAGACTATGGGTGATACAGTACCATGGTATCAATGTAGTGATAGACCGATATATCTGCAATGTCGATATTCTGCCATTATTTTCGGTGATACTGTTCCATGGTATATTTCAAACCTGTGATAGACAGATATATCTGCGAGGCTGATTAATTGGCAAAAATTTGGTCAATATGAGATTATTGGTGAAACTGTAACATTTCAAAAGTATTGGTAGACCGATATATTGGCCAGGCGGATTAATGGGCCGATATTTTGTCATTTTGAGAATATCTTGATACTGTAGCACATCAAAGTAGTGACAGAATGATATAGCGACCAGGCTGATTAATTGGCCGATATTTGGTCATTTTGAGATTATCTGTGATATTGTATCACATCAAAGTAGTGGTAAATCGATATATCATCCAGGCCTATTAATTGGCTGATATTTGGTCATTATGAGATTATCAGTGACGGGTGATAACTGTTTCTGATTGGCTGATTAGTTTCCCCTTAGTTCAAAAATCTACCAACAGTCTTTAAAGTGAATAACAAACTATTTACTAACTATCTAATTTTTGTATTGTATATTCAATGTGCCTCATGATTTGAGTGATCAGACTTTGATTTTTTGTCAGACAGACAAAATATGTTTGAAAAAGTCCTATAGACTTACATTGAAGGAGGGACCTGAGGCATATCTCAGTTCCAGAATATCCTAGAGATTCAGGGTGTGGGCTCTTTTGATTTTGCCCGGTATTTAACCACCCAGAACATTCAAGCAATCACATATTGGCATTCTCTACATATTAGCATCCGTACCATTGGAAAAACTCCACTACGAAGGACCATAGTATCACCATCTGATACCATCCTGTTGCCATGGTGCTACCAGGACCTTTGTGTAAACAAACCATTTTCTTGCTCTCACAAACACACTAATAGCATTTGTTGTCACTCCTCTTGTAACTGCCTGACTTCCCACTGAGTTCCTTGTTTCTTGTTCCTTTCCTTTCTTTGATATTTATAAAAACAACATGTGGTAATTGACTGTGATGGACCCATGTGGAGATGGACTCAAATGTTACTTTAGGCCAAGACATTTCCAGAAAGTGTTACAGGTCAGTGCAGGTCACCGATCCTTGGCCTTTGGCCTCTGAATGTGACCCATAGGGCAATCGTACTAGAAAAAGGGGCAGCATCCCTGGAATTGATGTCTGTCCTAGTTAGATGTGGGTCTCTGGGTTTATTTCAACAAAGAAGATGTGATGAAAAGGAGGTTAATAAGTCAGTATTGGGTGTCACAGCTGCACCAGGCCAGTGTTGGGCCATTAGAGGAAGTCAGGGTGGTTGCATTATGAAGACTGACAGAATGTCTTGGTTATATGTCCGAAGCTGGTGATCATGCTGGTGCTTGCTGTCCTGGCCAGACGACAGAAGTTGGGGGACAGTCACAGGGGACTTACAGGCTTACTCAGGTGAGTCTTATGTACTGCATATCCGTTCACACACAATACTGTACATTTATGCATTTGGCATATTCTTCAAAGCAACTTTCAGTTCATTTTATGTATCAGCATGTGGGTTCCTCGGGAATCAAACCTATGACTTTATTTTTGCTTGCGTCATGTGCTACCAGTTGAGCTACAGGAACTTTTTTTGTGCCTGTGACCAGGAATTGCCAGTCTTCTTTAGTGATGTGCTTAACCAAAGTCACTTTCAAGGCTAGTCAGTCCACTCAGTGGCTATCTTTGGAACGCTCCTGGGCAGGCTGTGCATCTGGGCTTCTATGAAGACAATCGGCATAAAAGTACAGCTCCTATCTACTTGAATGGGGAAAGACAGAAATTTTAAAGTGGTTGGTCAAGATTACGATTAAAGAACATATTTCAAATAACCAGTAAAATCTGACAACGATGGTGTCATAAATTGTGCTTCTTTAGCTCAGATCATGCTAAAAAATATGCTATATTTCAGGCTGGTTCAGCAAATGCAATTGCGCATTCTCGAGTTGATTGACAGGTGATGTCTTTATCTAAAATTTGATTGACTCTTTTATTTGTAAGGTGGGACTTCCTTTACTGGGATTTTCTGGGATTTACCAGGACAATGTAGATTTACACAAATTTTAACAACCCAAAGCTTCTTTCCCAATCCACCCAGACCATATAACCATTGACTAACTAAACTAAATAAACGCTTATTCAGAAATTACCACAATATTGATGTCACAAGTATGAACTATGAATACATTAACGTATGACCACCTAAGTTAACATTTCAACACCTCATTATTTAACAATTTCACCCCCTGATGAATGAGTTTGAACTACACAATTACATGAAGGATAGCTAATCATTAAATAAGTGATTAACATATACAAGTCTTAAAGGTACGGTAGCAAAAATGGTCATAAAACATTGAGTGAAAAAAAAATATATAATGCTACAAAAGTGTAGAATATGTCTCTGTAAAGGGATTAAAGGGAAAGGAGGAGGAGAGAACTGGCTTCACAATATAAATAATATTTTAATATAAAACTGAAACAAAAAGACAAACACACTAAGGTTCCACACCATCTGCCGGCAGGTCATCCCCATCTACCTGGATGAAGGAGGGGACAAGGGGAGGAAAACAAACAAAAAAAGTGTGGCAACTACACGCCGCAACAGCGATCATGCCAAATTAACAAAACATTTTAAAAAGAGAGGGAAAGGCCAAAGCGGAGCGGCAGTGGAAGAGAGAGAGAGAGAGCAAAAAAGAGAGCCAAAAAAAAACATACTCTCCAGTTCTCCTATACGCCGTAGCTTCACCGCCACGCCTCCCCGGACGGATCGGAGACAGACCACTGGCCCCTGGTGGACGGAACGTCCCGTGTGTTTTTGGTGGACGGTAGGGTTCTCCCCCACCTTTGGCAGTGGTAACCGCCTCTGGCAGCGGGAACCGCTCCTGGCGGTTGGTTGGGAGTTCCTCCGCTTTCAGGGGTGGATGGTAGTGGCGAGGACTCTACTCTGGCGCATCCCTCCTCCTTCCCGAATTTCGGCACCAGTGTAAAGGGATTAATGGAGAGAGGCGAGAACCAGCTTGACAATATAAATGATATTTAATTAAGAACTTAACCAAAAAGGACACACACACACTCAGTTGTTGGAAAGCTGTCCGTAAATCTCTCTGTCGCACTGCAGCTTCCAGTCAGCCTTTATCCCTCTCTGAGGCTTGATTAGCCTGATTAGGGGCCGGGTGTGCGGAATCACGACCCGGCCCGCACTCCGCTCTGTCACAGTCTCCTTGAAGTAATCCCACAAATGCAGTTTAGCATATTTGTGCAGTATTGGGTTTTTGTACTAATCTTTGTACTTGTACTAATAATTTTAATACTTTTCTGTTTATTTTCTCCTCAGCCCAGTAAACTTTTTAGACCACACACAACACAAGGGCCTTGCCGTAGCTGTCTATGGAGTTCTCTTCTGCAAGCTGGTCGGAATGGTCCTCAGTCACCACCCGCTCCCCTTCACTAAAGACATTGTGAACAAAGGTATGAGTACTACATTTCTTGACTGATATTCAGTGGTGTAGTGGTTAAGGCTCATGGCTGGTGACAGAAGGTTGTTTATTTGTATCCAGCAAGGAGCATGCCACAAGCTATTACTAATTTTCCTTGTAAAATGGCACTTAAACCCAGGTTTCTCCAAGGGCATTGTCCCTTTAATAAGTTCATAGGGCAGTTTTATATCTACATTGCATGGAAACAAATTCCACTGGCTCTTGTCATGTGGCAAATAATAAAGAATCTGTTTCTAAGATGCTGTTCCATCATAATGTAATTCGATGTCAAAAATGTATTTTGTGTTTTTTTTGGATTTATCTCCCCAATTTGGAATGCCCAATTACACCAAGTCCTCATGGTAGCATAGTGACTCGCCTCAATCTGGATGGCGGAGGACGAATCTCAGTTGCCTCCATGTCTGAGACCGTCAGTCCTCACATTTTATCATGTGTCTTGTTGAGCTTGTTACCGTGGAGACATAACACGTGTGGAGGCTTCACACTATTCTCTACGGCATCCACACACAACTCCTCACACACCCCACCAAGAACCACATTATAGCGACCACAAGGAAGTTACCCTCCCATGCGCCTCTACCCTCCCTAGCAACCGGGCCAATTTGGTTGCTTAGGAGACCTGGCTGGAGTCACTCAGCATGCCCTGGATTTGAACTTGCGACTCCAGGTGTGGTAGTCAGCGTCTTTACTTCCTGAGCTACTCAGGCCCCCCAAAAAAACACTTATTAAGACTTCAGGCCACCAAAGTTTTTGGGGAAATTCACTGGTTTGAATATTTATCTCACAGTGGTATAGTGGCTCTCTGCATTGCTGCTATCAAATGAATACTCTCGCTATTCACAAGATGGCACCACTCCAAAGCAGGCTCAGTTCACACAAGAGAATGAAAAATAGCACCCTAACTGATCTTTTTTTCCTCTGAACAGTTAGTCCTCTTTAGATGTGTTGTGTAATTGGATTATCCTCTGCATTGTTTGTTTCTTTGGAAAACAGGGCCTCAAGAGGGTAGATAAGGCTGTATTTGCATAATGTAATTATTTGGAGTCTGTTTTAACTCGTACTGTAAGTCTATTAGTGTGGTCAGAATTATATGGTGCAACCTGAAGTTAAAGGAATAGAGATGCAATTTCTGTCATTAAATACTAACCCTCACGTTGTTTCAAACCTGTATGACTTTCTTTCTTCCGTGGAAAATAAATGAGTTCACTGCTATTTTGATACTTTGAAAGCATGTGGTGACCAAGTGAAGTTAAGTGCCAAAATAAGAAAAAGTACCAAAGAATACATTTCCAGAAAATTGTCCATACAATTGAGTATGTGCTATAATCCAAGTGTTCTAAAGACATATGATAACTTTGTGTGATAAACAGACTAATATGTAAGTCATTATTCACTGAAAATCTCTCAAATCTCAAATGCACTTATTCAAATTTGTCATGCCAGATTTGACGTAAATGACGGCAAACGCTTTTGGTCTTTATTTGTCTTGTAACCGAACACAACTCTGTTTAGAACAACATGTGGGTGTGTGAACGATAACGACATTTTAATTTTTCCGGAGAACTATTAATTTAGTGTCTAGCCCAAGACAACAATCATGATTCATGGACTGGCACTTGTAGGGTTTGAACCTACAACCTTATGGTTCCTATGCACTCCTATGATTTGTTGTCACTAATCAAAACATTTATGTTCAAGGTCACAATGTATTTACCTATTCAATAAGCCAAATTGATAGCATGGAGTTAAAATGTTTCATTGAAATTCTTTTATTTATTGCTCCAGAGTTATGGCTAATCTTGGCTCTGTTGTACTACCCTGCTTTGTACTACCCTCTCCTGGCCTGTGGAACGCTACATAACAAGGTTGGTTACGTCCTGGGCAGCTTGCTCTCATGGACGCACTTTGGAGTTCTGGTCTGGCAGAAGGCGGACTGTCCCAAAACACCCCAAGTAAGAGTTATCATGGCTGCATAGATAAGAAAATCTCCCCTGTAATAATGAAGGGTGGGTTTTGACGTAGTGCAGTCAACATGGGTAACGTGATAGCAGCGGGTTCTTCCATTAATTTAGCACTGTCTTTTGAATACGACGGCTAATTGTGTTGGAGCTTAACTTTGTTTACATCGTCCTGTCATTCCTCCGTTTTGTTCCCACTGTCTACTTAATGAATGGTCAAGCCTCAAAACAATTTGTTCTGCTTCTTTCAGATTTTACCATGCAGCTTTGCCCGGGTTAATCACTTTAGTCTCTGTCAGTTTAAAAAGAAAATCAATAGAAGTTTATAGCTGAAGTGTGTTATTTCGGTGCCAAACGGAACTGTTTTCAAACAGGTTTATACCACTCCGCAAATCTTTCATTGGTTAACAAACAGAAAATCCCACCTCAAACTCACGCCACTGGCAAATGTTGATGTGTTCAGTTTGCGAATATCCAAAATGTAGGATGGCTGGTGTAGAGTCATTTATACTCATGAGGAAAGCGATACCTGATTGGAAGATTCATTAATATTCATCCAGTAAAATGCTATCTGATTGGTCTGTAAAACTACAACCCTAACCCTAAATGTTTCACTGGCCATTCAAGTAACGCTTTGTTTATAAAAGTACTCAAAAGTTTTGGCGTACTCAGCCTACAAACAGTGTACTTCTAGTTGTCTCTGCATATTCCCAGCAGGGCAAAAATATTGTAACATCGTGAAAACTTCAACACGCCATCTTTTACCATCATTATCGTTTAAAGTTTTCTTTTTTTTTTTTTTTTTTTTTATCTGAAAAGAAATGTCTGGATTAGTTTGCAGTATTGGGTGGAATCGGTTTACAAAGTAATTAGTTACTGTTATCTAATTACTTTTAGACACAAAGTAGTGTAAAGCATTACATTTTTAATTCTTGTAATTAGATTACATTTAAGTAATTACTTCTAAGTACATTTATTTGGGTTGCAAATATTTCTAAATAAATATTATTTATGTGTAATAAAATTAAAATGTGATTATGTTCATATGTACATCAGCTTGCGTTTCTGTGACAGCTGAGGGGTGTACAGCAATGAACAAATAGAAAATAGACATTATTTTGAATTTGTTGAGCAGAAAAGAGAATTTGAGAAGTGTTTTTAAAAAGTCATTTAAAATGAATGTGATTTTATTTTTTCAATTAAGTAATCAGATTATGATTTTAGAAAAGTAGTTTTTTTGTATCTTACCCAACACTGTTAGTTTGAATTTGTCACTTAAAATGAACAAATGACAGAAACTGGCTGGCTAGTTTGGTTTTGTTGGGTCTTGATGGGTTTGTAATATTATTTTCAATGAAAATTCATGACTGCTTTGCAGACAATATGGAGTTTAGGAAAGAAATTGTGTGAAATTTAGGAATAGTCAGACAAATGATTACAGCCATTTCATGCTATTTTACTATGATTTTTCCTGCTCTTTCTCTCTGTCTGCAGATCTATAAGTACTACGCCCTGTTCAGCAGTCTACCTCAGATTGCCTGCCTGGCCTTTCTCAGTTTCCAGTACCCACTACTTTTGTTCAAGGGCTTACAGAATACAGAGAAAATCAATGCCACTGAGGTGAGCTGACATGCCGGTATGGTGTGTCTGGGACGTGGGTGTCACTTTATCATTATATTTTGCTGCTTTCATAAATAATCTATGCTATTTATTGATGAGAAGGTGAGGTCTGTACTCTGTAGTAGAGTATTGGCATTTTTCACAGATTTGTGACACATTCCCACCTTATTTAGCTGTGGAAATCTAACTATTTAAAAATGTTTAATGGTTTACTCTAAATTTTTATAGCATATGCTTTGTGTTTTATATTACCCTGGAATAGTTAAAAAATAAAATAAAAACTATTTACCAACTTCAGCTGCTTGGGGAGTTACTGTAAATTTAGCACCTTCTCTCTTCTTAATGCTGTAATCCACCGCTTTCTATTTTTTAATTTTTTTCCTATTGGGGAAAGGATTTTTTTATTTTGCTGGTGGAGGAAAAATAATGTTTGCAGAGGTCCGCAATCATTTATTCTGCGTTCCAAATCCGGAAATGTGAAAAGGGTCCAGTTGATTTTTTTCCATTTAAAACTTGACACATAAAGAATGCAATTATGATTAAAAGTGATGAACAAAATGTTATATGTAGGTGAACTATTCCTTTAAATATAAATTTCAGTAGCACATTGATTTGTTATTTTCCAACATTAAATTATACTCGCTGGGTTTTCATCTATGTATTTCTGGGCTATCGCATAAATATAAATATAAAATGAAATCTCCAAAATGTGCATGAGCTTATATGCTTGCTTGAGGTCGATAAATGCTTTATTCAATAAGAAGAAATTAGCATAAACTACGATGGAAACACATTTAAATGTAATAATTGGTCGGAACTAACCAGCAGACCAATTATCGCATCTGAAATGTTGCTCCGGTCATCCGGAAATACAAAATTGAGCTGTGCCGAAGAGCAGGTTTATTGACCATTTTGAACAGTATCCGCACGGCAAAGACATAAGAAAGGAGGAAAACACACATACGTAGTGCTTCCAGAACCGTGACACGCTGTCGCTCCCAAACATGAGACAAAGTTCTTCTGGAGTTTTTTGTCTATAGGTTTTAGCCTCTATTGTTTTTTCATAATCAGAGCTCAGACTGCATGGTCTTGGTGTTTCACAAGAGCATACAAATTAGAAGCGTTTTTATTTCCCCCTCTGCCTGTGCACAGGTGAAAAAAGTGCATTAAATCATAATGAAAGGACTTGGCAGCACAGAAAGGCTAGAGGGGAGATTGTAAACTCGGCACCTGCATTCCAGAGGTCTAATCATTGTAAGCAGCTCACTGGGATTGGGTTATGTTTGACTCGCCAAGCACATTACACAAACAGCGTGTTGTTTTCCCACAGCAAACGCACAATGCCAGTGTTATTTAACTATAATCACTATGACGAATGTGCTCGGATGAAATAAGATGAACAAATCCCTTGATAACGTGTTTAAACTGCAAGTGACGTGACCAATCTAGAACACTCCCGTTATAATCAACAAAACATTCTGCTCTATATTCAAGGATTGCTTTGTCACGTTGCATTGTATTCCTAACCTGCAATTGTATACAAGAGATATATATATATATATATTAAAAATGTATATAGTTTTATTGCATTTCCAGTAGAGTTCTCTTATTATGTTTTTGCAGGACCTCAGTAGCAGTTATTACAGAGATTATGTGAAGAAGATCCTCAAGATGAAAAAGCCTACCAAAGTCATGTGAGACTTCATGATGTGGACATTGTTATATTTATTAACCTGATCCCAAAGCTTTGAGAAGCTGCAAACAGATGAGAATACTAGTAACCCATCACCCATGATTATCTGTCAATTGAACTCCATTCACCACAGCTATACTGCAAACCGCATGTCATTTAATCTTGTGAAACTCTATTGTAATGGAAGAACAATTCATTCATACAATTCATCACAAAGGTGGTTACTGTACAATAACCAGTTTGTAGTCTACTTCCTTCCTCAGTTCCATTGACGGAAAACTAATCACAGCTATTGTAGACCCACTTATGCAAAGAGCTTTAGATAGTGATCACCAACCACCTCTTTACAATTCTGCCCATGAGGTAACCAGAATGCCTGTCTTGAAAATCACTCTCAGCAAAGATGCTGATCTACTTTATGCAAAATGACAGTAAGTGTCAGTAACGTCATTGGAATTGGTCTCATTAGCCAAGTGACGAGATATCTCCTGTTCCGTGGAAACTCCTTTGTGTTTTTGTCATATAGTCTACATAGATTCTGCACTTAATAAAAGGGGAATATCCAATTAGGAAAGCAGGATTATGTGTTGAACGTATAATTGCCAAAGACCTTAGATAAGCCTTTATATCAAGTAGTGGTGGTATTTTGATTCAGTCCAGTGACTCAAATCTTTTCAATCTGTTCATCAAAAATATTCATTCAGATTTGTTTACCGGTTCAGTTACAATTTATGCAAGTTACAACTTTGCATCAATAGGAGGCGACAAATTAGTGTCTTTTAATGTGTTTTTAGCAAGTCGTTCACAAACTAAACATTACTAATTTCAAAATTAGGGTTTGAAATGTGTGATTATGCAGATTTAAAGGTGAAGTGTGTAATTTTTGTACCACTAGCATCACCAAATGGAATGGCTATATATATATATATATATATATATATATATATATATATATATATACACACACAGTATACACCGATGAACCAAAACGTAATATTTTTGAAGGTGTCCTGTGTTATCTGGCACCAAGACATGAGCAGCAGATCCTTCAAGTCCTGCAAGTAGCGAGGTGGAGCCGCCATGGATCGGACATCCCACAGATCCAGGGAATTTGGAGGCCGGGGCAACACCTTGAATTCTTCATGTTCCTCAAAACATTCTCAAACAATGTGTGCAGTGTTGCAGGGTGCATTATCCTGCTGAAAGAGGCTACTGTCATCAGGAAATACCATTGCCAGGAAGGGGTGTACCTGCTCTGCAATGATGTTTAGGTAGGTGGCACGTGTCAAATTGACATCCACATGAATGGCCGGACCCAGGGTTTCCCAGCAGAACATTGCCCTGAGCATCACATTCCCTCCACCGGCTTGTCGTCTACCCACAGTGCATCTTGATGCCATCACTTCTCCAGGTGAACGACGAACATGGCCATCCACGTGATGTAAAAGAAAACGAGACTCATCAGACCAGACAACCTTCTACCACTGCTCCAAGGTCCAGTTCCGGCGCTCGCATGCCCTTGTAGGCACTTTCAGCAGTGGGCAGGGGTCATCATGGGCACTCTGAACGCTCTGCAACTACGCAGTCACAGCCCCATATGCACCAGGGTGCAATTCACTTTGTGATGACCCATTCCTCCCGTAACCATCATTAAAATTTTCTGTGACTTGTGCCACAGTAGACCTATTGGTTCGGACCAGACGGGATAGCCTTCATGCCCTCGTACACCAATGAGCCTTGGGTGCCTAATACCCTGTCACAAGCTTGTGGTTTGTCCCTACTCCGACCACTGTCGCTAGATACTCGCCACTGCTAACCGGGAGCATCCCACAAGCTTTGCCGTTTCAGAGATACTCTGACCCAGTTGTCTGGCCATAACAATTTGGCCCTTGTGAAAGTCGCTCAGGTCTTTAATCCTGCCCATTTCTCCTGCATTCAACACGTTGAATTGATTGTTTGCTTACCATCTAATCTACACAGACCTTGACATGTGGCCTTGTTAGGAGATGGTCAATGTTATTCGCTTCAACAGTGAGGTCATAATGTTTTGGCTCATCAGTGTGTATATTCAGTATATTTCAAAGAGATTGCCTGGAGATTCCCGCCATTTTCAATTAGTTGGACAAACCGATAGTCCCGCCCCAACTCACTTCATTGGTTGAGCCAATGTTGTTGTGTTGGAATGGTTTGAGTAATATTTTTGATAGTGCCACAGTGTTATACTTTTAGGTGAAGTCAACCTAAAAAATAGTGTCCTTATAGCTGTACCTGCACATTAAACTAGGATAGTTGAAAATGTTTTTACAAATAAGTCCATGCATCACTTATATTGTATATCTCTTGCTTTGCAGTTCCAGCACATCAAAGCCCAAACTAATTGAAAGACTCAAAGATGCTGCCAAGTCTTACATCTACACACCAGAAGATGGTAACAATCTAATAATATAATATATTATAATATTATATAATATAATATAATAAATATATTGTGATCATTTTCCTTTACCAGTTTTTAGATTCCCTTTAAAACTGGCAATCTCTGTGGTTGTGGCGTTCATTGCTCTTTATCAGGTAAACACTTAAAAAATGAGCTTGCATGTTTTTTAATTCAAAAAGCGTTCATTAAAGGGATAATTCTCCCTAAAATGAAACCTCATGCCATCCCAGATATGTATGATTTTCTTTCTTCTGCAGAACACAAACTAAGATTTTAGATGAATATTTCAGCTCTGTAGGTCCTTACAATGTAAGTGAATGGTGGCCAGAACTTTCAAGCTCCAAAAAGCACATAAAGGCAGCATAAAAGTAATGCTTAGTCCTGTTTTATTAAATCTCTTAATACTTTTATGCTGCCTTTGTTACTTTTGGAACTTATCAGTTGTGGTCACCATTCACTTGCATTGTATGGACTTGCAGAGGTGAAATATTCTTCAGAAAACGTTATTTGTGTCTGCTGAAGTAAGTCATACACCTCTGGGATGGCATGAGGGTGAGTAAATGATGAGAACATTTTCATTTTTGGGTGAACTATCCCTTTTAATGTGGCTTTAATTGGTTTAACAGGGCAAAAGTAGCACCTTAGTATTCCATTCTCTCACATCTCTATATATATCTCATAGATGGCTCTCTTACTGATCTCAGGAGTGCTGCCCACGCTGCACATC
Source organism: Xyrauchen texanus (assembly GCF_025860055.1). Taxonomy (NCBI): domain Eukaryota; kingdom Metazoa; phylum Chordata; class Actinopteri; order Cypriniformes; family Catostomidae; genus Xyrauchen; species Xyrauchen texanus. The sequence goes on from NC_068321.1 coordinate 8,721,439, forward strand.
GTCCGTAGAGGAGTGGATGAAAACATTGCCTTTCTGTTGGCTGGTTTCAATATTATTTTGTCAGAAGACCGTCAAGAAGTGGTCAGGATTGTAGTGTACTATTTGTGGTGTGTGGAGGGTGAGTCATTTGGTTTCATGAGATATGGTTAGGCCAAAATGGGAGAACTATCACTTAAAAGTCATTTTTGGTGCCAGAATTTGGTCAGACCAACTGAACTGAACTAGTCGTTTAAGCATGATGTCTGATTAGCAAATCTATGCTAACACAGCCATTTGTTGTCTTGTTGATAACACGCTTCCATTGATCCAGACTGTTAGATATGAGTCTGAACTTTGTGCTTCAGAAAGTTTACTGCACACAGTTTAATTACTTGAAGTAACAGACCCTGGACTGCCTGCATCCACCTTTACTTGGCTTTAAATATCCATGTAAATCAACGACACACACTCTCAGATGAATAATGATGAAGTCAGCAAAACAGCTGAACTGTAGCAAGACTCATTTTCCGATCAGTCACTGGTAAAAAAGTGCTGAGGTTGTGTCAGAAGACTTTAGGCACACATGTTCGTGTGTGTCTGACATTGACCTCTCCTGCTCATGTGATTTTGGTATTTCAGTATGCTATGTCTCCGCGGTGACCCTGTCCTGCCTGGTCAACCTGCTCATGCTTATGAGGTCCATGGTCCTGCACAGGTAATACTCAATCTATCATGTCTCCTCATATACACTTTCACACAACATTCACACACATATGTTAAAGCATTACTAACAATTTTCTCTTGATCATACAGTAAATGACTGCTACTGTTATATTTTAGAGATAGCTCCAGGTATAATAATCATTTCCTAACCTAATAAGCACGAGGTAATTACAGTCAGGAACACCAGATTAAAAATAATGACTTTTCAAATTGAGTTTTTAAATGTCATTAATGGCAGTTGACTCTGTGACATGCAATTTCATGTCAGTTTCTTCTTAATAAGACGACCCCCATTACCTGCATTTCCACTGGTGATGTGTGTCTAATAACGTGGTGAATGGTGTATCGGTGTGCACTTAGGTCTAATCTGAAGGGACTGTACAGAGGAGACATCTTTAATGTGTATAACTGTCAAAGGAGCATGAGGCCATCTCGACCTGCCCTGGTCTGCTGGATGGGCTTCACCAGCTACCAAGCTGCTTTTATCTGTCTAGGTGTGGCCAGATTTGTTCTCTTTATTATTTGTGAGACTCAATTCTTACTACTTCAGCCCTTTTTTTTACTTCTGAGAAATTTTGCCCCCTCATTCTCATGATATGAAATGTCTCATGAAAGATTACAAAGACAAACATGTTTGTCAGTGGAGTAATGTGCATTTATGAATCATGCACTATAAGACCAGGAATATTTATTAAGAAAGTAAAAGGGGTCAGTTGTTGTGTTGCGTGTCTGATTGTGTCTGTCTCGATGGGAATACATCCAGGTATGGCGATCCAGACTCTAGTGTTCTTCATCTGCATCCTGTTTGCTGTCTTCCTGATCATCATTCCCATTCTGTATGGAACTAACCTCATGCTATTCCACATTATTGGCCGAATGTGGTGAGTGGCCTTCACTCTTCTCACTTTGGATGATGATGATTGTGACCCACATCATCGTAATAATGTCGTCTCATCAAATGTAGCCTTGATAAAACCTACATCCCCTCTGACTTCAGGGTTGTGACCTTGTAAGCCATGGATTTGAGTGCAAAACTAAATCCATGTATTCTTATCAGTCTTCTCTCATTATAAGCCATAAATCCATGCAATAACTTAAATGCCTCTTTAAGATGGGTTCTCACTTACATATTCTCTTTGCTAAAGGCCTTTCTGGTTGATGCTGTTTCTGGCTGTGCTGATCCAACACGTGATCTCCAGATTTTTGTTTATCAAGAAGGACGCAGGAACACGAGATCTGAACAACAGGTGTGAGAAATTATATGTAGTGTTCTGACACAGGCAAAGTCTCTTTTAGACTGTTGCTGGCCATTGCATTTTTGCTGCCCTGCTTGTAAGACTTTTGTGAATGCCTAGTTTTCATGAGCAGCTCCATTCTTCAATAACAGCCTTTTTGCTAAACCTGAATAATGTTGTAATGGGTTCTGCGCTAAAATCTCGCGAAACAGAGTAATAGTATCTTCTTTTGGTTTTAAGAAATAAAAGCGTGTCCTACCTTCTCCCTCCCTCCATTCTGCTTTCTTACTCCAAGTTGGTAAACACAGAATAGGCATTGTGGATGTGTAAATGTAGGCCCTCCATGTGACATCATATAGCCAATGATTTCGCAATGCACAAGTTTTGCAGCTTAGTTTCATTTAATGGTTTTTTTGGACCGGAAGGAAGATTTGATTTCTGAAAGTTACAGTATGATTGCATTGTACAGACAGGTACAACTCTTATTTCAAAAGATCAAGGGAAATGCTGTTTTTCACTACAGTATATGATCCTTTAAAAATTGTTTACCATTCAACTGTAATGACATCTGGTATTCCATGAATCGGTGTTCAACAGCCTATTAACCCTTTTGAGGAAGTTTCTAAAGATGTCCTGTATCAGTGGCATGCCCAAAATTAAAGGCTTATAACTTGAAGATAAAAAAAAGGGGTCAAGTACTCTGTATAATTTTACAGAGTACTTTTCAAATTGGTTAATGATATAGTTTATCAGTTCTGAGACTCTCAGCTTAAGAAAAAAAAAACTTAACATTTCTTTTCTGATTTTACAATCTCAGGGTGCATATAAGGTAGCTCCGAAACCCTTTTTTTTTGTTCCCAATCACATAACACCCCTAACTGTGATATGATTAGAAAATGTGTTGATGCATCAAAGCAATCAAAAGTTATAGCACTATATAAATAACTGATTCTAGTGTCCAAAACGTCTCCAAACAAATAAAACATAAGAATTGTACATAAGAACTAATTACACATGCAAATAAAATGATTAAATGTATGCTCTCTTTTCAAAGCATGCAGGTATGAGTAACTAGATCTCATTCAGTTCCATTCTGTGTCATTTAAACCATAATTGAGTCCGTGTCATTGCTATTGGTGCCATCTGTTTGTGACCATATGTAATTACAGTGAACAATCCTCTCTGCCCATATTTGGATGACTTCCACCACTGGTTTCAGCAATCTGAATCCTAATAGGATTGAACAACGTACTACATTTCCAATGAAGTCATCTGATCTAGGAAACCTAACATGTTTTTAGCCAGATAGCACATTATGTGCTGTGCTTTGTGTGGAAAATACAATGATCCATGCATCCAATTAAGTTCTGTGTCATTTTAAAGTTTATTGCCTTTTGTTGTGTTATGGTATGTATTATTTTATGTTCCGTTTATTTTTTGTCAAGTTATAAGCGTAAACGCGGCATATAAACAACACCTGTTTACAAGTAACGTACTTTATGTCAAAGATATTTACTTGGCTATTATTCGCTATATTTTTTTTCTGTGAGTTAAACAAATAGTCTGGTTGTATTCTACTCTTTGAGAGCTTTCCAACAGCATATGACAGGTGGCTATTTGATCAGTGTGAAAAAAAGAAAACTGTGCAGAATTTATAAATTATCAAAACTGAACACTTCTGATTTGTCTGCATATTTCAAAGCACTTGTTCAGTTTTGGTCATAATGCCTACATGCATTGTAAAGTACAGCTTCTAAGCTTTAAAACTATACTTATTTTTTGTTTTAGTTTTTTGACTGTAGTTATTAATATTTTGAAAAACAAAAATCTCAGCGGGCCCATTCAAGCTTGAAGGGTTAAACTACAGCAATACATTCCAGTTACTATTTCCTTACAGTCTTGAATATGAAACTTTGTAGTCAGAGATTATGCAACAGATCATTAAATATTTTGTATGCAATGCATTTCTGTGGTTTTCCGAGAATGAATGTACATTTGGTTTTTCTCCACAGAGGTAGTCTTTTCTTGCTCACCTATATGCTCTTCATGGTTAATGTCATGGCTGGGGTGCTACTGGGCATTTGGAGGATGGTTATCACTGCCCTTTTCAACATAGTCCATTTAGGACGCTTGGATATAAGTCTCCTAAATCGCAATGTTGAGGCATTTGACCCAGGTATGACTGAAGAAATAATACTCTATAGGCTAGATTTAGATTTCTCACTGAGAATGAGTCGCACTCATTTATATTGAAGTGTTTGTAAGTAATAAATAGTAATAGTGCTAGTTCAAGTTCTATGTGTTGAATGAATGTAAATATATGTAAATCTTGAATGAATGTAAATATATGTAAATCTCAAATGTCACTCTCTGTATTTTGTAGTATGCAGATCTTTCCGTTAAAAGCACCACACCACTGGAAACTAGATTTCTACCACACATAACAGACACCACTGTTGTATCAGACAGCCTGTGATTGTTGAATGTGATTGTTATTTGGATGCAGATGCCTCTTCCCTGTTCTGCTCACCCTCCCCATGGTGCTCTCTGCAGGTTACCGCTGCTACGCTCATTACCTGAAGATTGAAGTCAGTCAGTCCCATCCTGTGATGAAGGCCTTCTGCGGACTGCTACTGCAAACCACAGGCCAGGACAATCTCTCTGCACAGAGGACACGAGATGCTGAAGAAGGTCTGTATATGTCATGCCTTATCAGTTCAAAGACCAGTTTGATTCATGACTGCAAAATGATTCAATTTAGTTAACTTAAGAGCAACCTGTTTTAGGGTTTCGAAGCTTTTAGTCTTTTAGAACTAATTCAGAGCAGCCTTGATCAAACGGAGGATGTGCCTGTTATTTTTCCTTTTAACCTATTATTCACAGGTAAGGAGCCTATACAGTTGTTTAAAACTCAGTTTGTTCAGTGACAGCTTTCAGCCAAGGTGTGGAAACTACATACCATCCGTCCATTTTTTTTAATTCTTTTTAAATCAGTAACCAATGCCAAATGATGTTAGCCCATTGGTGTCAAACCTCTGAACTGATTTGCATTGACCTTTGTTTGATTTCTCTTGGGTGATTCGTGTCTATACAGTCGGTTGTCCTTCTTTTTAGAATAATTGATTCATCATGTTGCCTTGCACGCAGCAGACAATAATTACATTTGCCAAATAAATTGGGTCCTGATGTGCAATAACTCACCTCCACCTTGGTGCTTGTGAACATGTCATAGAGTACACGTATTAATCCATAAGAAGAACATCCTTTTTGTAAATGTACAGTCCATACTGCGTGGTATGATTGAACAATCCATACCACATTGCTCATTTCTATTTCACATAGCTTAGAGGAGATAAAACTACTACTATCTTTTCATATCAGAGCTGGTAGAGTACAGATCTATCAGTATTTGGTGGAGTTTTCAGGATGATATAGGCAACAGATGGTGTATATTCAACATTAAATAGCCATAATATTTTTTACTTTTGGTCATTTTGTTTTATTTTTCCATGCTTTTCTGCATTCAAAGACTGTAGGATTCTGATTTGCATACAGTTCCAACGATAAAGCTCCTTTGTGCAGGAGAGATTAGTGACAAATTGGTGGATTATGCAGATGGTAAGTCTCTAATTGGATGTGTCCCATAGGTCTTACATTCTGCATATGGTAATGGCAATGTGTGCATGTTCCAACTGTGCTCCGAAGATGATGATATGGTTTTCTGTTACTACAGTGCTATATGATAATGAAGTAGCTCTGTTTGCTTAGCCTCTGTAATTGTATTACAATGGCAGACACTTGTATGCCTTTTTAGATGTTTTGTTTTTAGTTACATTTTGATTAATCTGCTCAATTTCTTTTTTGATAACATTTAATAAAGAAAGAATAATATTATAATGTACTACCCAGTAAGCACACATACCTCCAGTCCTCTCATTCACACTGAAATGTTGTCCTCCACCAAAAACGGAGCATTTCGAAAACGCTCTACATTACAGCATACATTGGAAATGGTGACATTAGGAAACTAAAAACTGATTTTTCAAATGTAAGCATATTTTTATGGGTGTGGCCTAAGGCCTACAATAGTAAGTTTTTGTTTAAAAAACATTCATTTTGCTACATTTACGCTTCTCATCCACACTTAATTGGACTTTTCCTCCACCGAATATGGAGCATTTCGAAAATGCTCTGCGTTACTGCATACTTTGGAAAACAATGACGTTAGGCAACTGCGAACTGTTTCCTAAGCTAAGTTTACGCTTCTCATCCACAATTGGTTGGCCTTTTCCTCCAATAAAAAGAAAGCGTTTCAAAATGGTCTCCGTTACTGTATTGTTTTGACATGGTGACATTAGGTTACAGAAAACAGATATTTCCTTTTTTATATTCTCCCCTTTTTCTCTCCAATTTGGAGTGCCCAATTCCCAATGTGCTCGTAGTGACTCACCTCAATCCGGGTGGCAGAGGACGAATCTCAGTTGCCTCAGCGTTTGAGACCGTCAATCTGCACATCTTATCATGTGGCTTGTTGAGCACATTACCGCAGAGACATTGCGCGTGTGGAGGCTTCGCTCTATTCTCCGTGGCATCCCCGAGAGCAAACCACATTATAGCAACCGTGTGGAGGTTACCCCATGTGATTCAACCCTCCCTAGCAACCGGGCCAATTTGATTGCTTGGGAGACCTGGCTCCAGGGGTGGTAGTCGGCATCTTTACCCGCTGAGCTACCCAAGCCCCCCAGAAAACAGATATTTTAAATGAAAACGGATTGGTATGGATGTGACCTTAAGCCACGCCCACAATGTTTTAATTAAAAAATGCATTGATTTCACCACATTTATGCCTCTCATCCACACAAAAACAACATTTTCCACCACTGAAAACTGAGTTTAAAAAATGCTCACCACTGCCACATACTTTGGCAAATTATAACATTTAGGAAAGTGAAAACGGAGGTTACAAATGGATTAGTGTGAATGTGGCCAGAAACGTGCACATTAAATAATGTTCATTTTATTATATTAACCATTTTTAGGAATCCAACTGGTCCAGCAAGAGAAGAAACAGACTAAGGTGTCCAATGCCAAGCGGGCACGAGCCCACTGGCAGCTCCTTTTCACGCTGGTCAACAACCCGTCCTTGGTGGGTTCCAGGAAGCACTTCCAGCGGCAGAGTTCGGAAAGTTTCATCAACGGAGCCCTAAACAGGACCTCCAAGGAGGGCAGCAAAAAGGATGGAAGCATCAAGGAGCCTAACAAAGAGGCAGAAACGGCTGCCACCAACTGAGGACTGAAAATTACAATTCGGAAAAGGAGATCACCCCTCCCTGCCCCCTCCAGCCTCTTTAATATATAAAGGCTGCTGGCCAGATATCAATGATAGTATTATTTGCTTTGGTGTAGCATAGAAGCACATGTGTTTTAGCAAAATGCACTTACATCTCAGTGCCTCAGGAAGAACTTCAAGCAGTTGTAGTGAACCGATCCTTTCCATGTATCCGTAAATGTTTGGAAGGATGGGTGGATGTATCGTGTGTTTTGTTGAATGTGTGAGTGACCAGGTTAAACTTAGCACATCAGGAAATTTAGTTTGGCACTGAACTCCCATCTAACCACTTGATGCCAGGTTGGCATGTGTGACTATTTATGAATGTACAGGTTATGCTCTTTTGCAAATTTACGAATTACTCATTTGCAGAATTAATATTCACCAGAGGTGAGACACTTTTTTTTTTTTTTTTTCTCATAGAAATCTAACCGATGAAATCAGTTATGTCCATGATGGTTTATTGGTGTCTGTTCTCATAAAAATATCTACAGCAAGTAGTTTTTCATCTCTGACAAAGAATATAAACACAATCTGTCTCACTGTTACATTTGACATGTAATTTTGATATGTTCCTGTTAATTGTCTTGTTCTGCTACCTATGGCATATTTGTGATTTTAAATGAAATAAATATTCAAACTCAAATCTAACAAACGGGAGTTCACTGTGTTTAATAAAAGGGAGCGCGTGTCCTCTTCCGCATCGCGAGAAGGAAACGTCAATCAAAAATCAGTGTTGTAGGCTATTAACGCATGATTACAGGAATGGAAATTAATAGAAAATTAGAAACGCTGAAATTCGAAATATCGCCTTGTTTAAGAATAGTTTCCTTGCTGTTTGATTTTGCCTTCTGTCACGAAATATTATAAAATAGCATTTTCCGTACAGGACGAAACGATGTAATCTTTTTTTTGTTATTGTTATAATTATTATTGGTGAGTGTGTGTGTGTATATATTTATATATATTGTGTGTGTGTGTTATAAATAAATTGTACTAGTCGTGTTGGGAATGTCGCTTTTATATCATTCCTTTTGTTCTGCTCAGCCAGTTCAACATTCATTACTCACAATATTCATAACAACAAATTAAAAAGCTGTATTAAAACATTTTAGTTTCATAAATACACAGCAGATGTAGGCTATACATCTTTTAAATATAGTTCCTTTTTCATATAACTAAATATCATGCATTATTCGGGTATTTTCTTAATTGACTTATGACTTCAAAAGAAAGAAATTACCTGATCTCTCTTGCAGGGCAGCATTTCAGTTGTCATTTCCTTGCCAACGTCCAATTTTATGTCCAGTGAATGGACCTATTTCAAATGATCTATAATGGATATAATACTGAGAAGTTGCTTAATTGTGTTTTTAATGCTGGAGACATTGTCTATCACGTTTTTAAAACAGTTTCATTTCTTTTCATGAACAAAACCCAATACATTCGTTCGTTCAATATTTTATTAAGGTCACGTACATAAAATCATATCAAAATCTTTCAGAGGTTTAAGAATTTTTACAACATCATTGGACAGTTGGACACAACACAAGTCACAATGCGTCAATGTACTGGGCACTCGATGTCCTATTGGCTGATGGTGGAAACTGACCATTTATATGTGTATATATATATATAAAAAAGAACATCTTTTCAGATTATTACTTGGCTTACATCACAAACATTAAATATCTACAGTCTATTCTCTAATAAAACACACTTGAAAATACTTTTGTGTGACATGCCACAAACAAGTAGGCTATCTCAAAGAGAAGGACACGTTCAGTCGATTCGTAAAGGCGTGGGATTTTTTTTAAGCACCCGTTGGCAAAGAGATTAAAAATCACAGATTTTTGGGGATCCCCGCATTACAAATACTTTTGTTTTTCTAAGGTGACCTGGTTTATTTTAAAGACACACACACATGCTGTGAGAAGTACACTGTGATATTTCCCTCAGAAATTAACGCAACGCATTGAATAGGCCTACATTTTAAACTCGATGTCCAGGGGCTGTTCACACCGAACACGTCTTTGCGCCAAACAAAAAAAAGAAAGAAACGGAAGTAGCTAGACGCAGGGCAAAAAAAATAACTGAATGGGTAGTATTCTCGATACATGTTTTAACAGTTTGTTATTTTTAACTTGACCGTATCTAAAAGCGGCGCTCCTGCAAGAGACGCAGAAGAAAAAGATAAGGAAGAAAAAAAAGACGCCGCGCAATGGTTAAAGGTGTCCGTCCAGCGCTGGCTTAGGCCTACGTGTAAAAACAATGAAAAACAGAGCGCACAGTAACAAAAACCAGTTTGATGTGAAAAGCCACTTAGCCTGTATAATAAACTAGACGCAGCGTCATGAATAGAGCAGAACGCTGGTGTCTCATGATGCCGTTTTGACGGATGAAGTTTTTTTTTAATGACGCGGCGCTCCTGCGCGAGACGTTAAAATAAAAACACAGCGAGACACGACGCAACCGTCTAAGGTTAAAAAAAAAAAAAGCGCTAGAGCATGCTTACAAAAAAAGCAGTTGAAAAACAGTTCGGGATGAACGGCCCCTTACGAAAGCCCTGTATGAATTCAAATGTACGCTACTTTGACATTAACGCTTACGATACAAGAGTGATCCCAGATAGCGCAAGTGCATCTCCGAGATGTCTGTTTTATATATTTTCATCTGGAAAGCATCACACTTCGAATTAACATCTGCTAAACATCTTTAAAAGATCAGATTTACATACATTCTAAATCATAAACATCTCAAAAATATCTGCTGAATCTCTTACATCCGAGACATATTAATTGACATACGTCTTATAGATGTATTGCAGATGAACAAACGACGTAAAAATACATCTTCAAGATGTAAACACAAACATCAACTTTTGGGCCAGTTTCCCGGGCCGATTTCTCATCCCTGTCCAGCCCTGTCGATACATCACCCAAACGTCTATTAGGTGTGTGTGTGTTTACATCTGGAAAACATTTTTTTTTAATTATTATTATTATTTTTTTTTTTTTTTATGTTGTTTTGCTGCTCTGCAATATGTCAATAAGTGTGTCTCGGATGTAAGAGATTCATCAGATATTTTTTAGATGTTTATGATTTAGAATGTATGTAAATCTGATCTTTTAAAGATGTTTAGCAGATGTTAATTCGATTGTGATGCTTTCCAGATGAAAAGAGATAAAACCGACATCTCTGAGATGCACTTGTGCTATCTGGGATCACCTTTTGGTTTAAGAGGTTTGTTTAAAGATAGGTTTGTTTGTCCAAGTCTGCTCTATTCGACCAATCTCAAAAACGCTTTTTGTAAATGAGCACTTATTGTATACACTTACTGCTAACTTAATGAGGTAAAAATGAGCAACAAACGCACCTTTGTCAGCACACGTTTATGTAACGTGAGATGATCAGTAGTCACCTGCTTTGTAATGTGTTTTCGAGTCAATTTTTACACACGCCACTACTAACATCTCAACGGGGCTCTTTGTAATTACCATTGATCTCCGGAGATATGTTTACCGCTTCCGCCCCAAGCGGTAACCTATCGCTGTACTCTGATCCCACCTCAAACTCTTCCTGCGTTTTGGATTGTGACTCGGGAATGGACTCGGTCACCACACTACCCTCAACATCCTCACCTTCCACATCTCCCTCCTCACCCTCAACCTCGCCTTCTCCCTCCCCCAACTCGCTCAGGTTAAAGTTTTTGTCTGACCCGACAAAAGACGCCCTGGGATCGAAATCCACTGCTATTTGCTTTTCCATCTGATCCGGGTTCTGTGTCTTCATAATCAACTTGTAGGTCTTGCCTTGATACTTGTAAAGCAAGTGACAGCAGGTGGCACCCAGCAGGGGCACTGTTGCAAAAGCTAGCAAGAAGATGCTAACAACCACTATGATTAGCAAAGATGGGATTTTCTTTCTAGTTGTGAAGACCACTTGTACTTGGCAGTCCTGGCCTCCATAGGTGAGGCATAGGGTGTAATTAGTGCCTGGCCTGAGGCCCTGGAAGCGATAGGCATTGACGCCCTCCTCTATCTTGGACCACTGCACCACTGAATGTCCATTACCTGTACTGACGCAAAGGTACAACATGTTCAGGGGGGATTTTTTGTTGGATGTCTGGAATAGACTAAAAGGCTCCTTATTCACAGTTTGCAGGTCTTGTTGTTGACTGAGATGAACATTTGATTTGGCGTTAGCCATCTGGAAAGGGTTCAGCTGAACTTTGGCTTCAGTCTCTGAAACTTCCAGTGCAATAACCCCAAAATCAAACGTGTACTGTTTAAGTTCGTCCAAGCTAAGGTTAAAAGCATGATTGGAGATGTACTGGGTACCATCATTTATGCCGCATTTGCCAACGAATGGCAGCGTATCCGTCCCTTCCTCCACTTGTTCTTTATCCACTGTAATGAGGGATGTTCCAGTTGGAAAGCTCTTTGTTTTCTCCTCAGATTTGGGCCACACATTGATCACACTGTTTTTGGAGCTCTTTGAACCAAGCTTGTCTCCAGGTAAATGGCTGGCTGCTTTTGTGTCAAGCATTGAATTGATGGCATGCTTTTTGGTACCTGCGACAACAAGTTTCACAGAGCGATATGCTCTGCCCACTTCATTGGCAGCAGAGCAAGTGTAGTTTCCATCTTCCTTTTTGGTCATGCGAGGGATGATCAAGGTGCCATTTTGAAACACAAGGTACCTGGTGTTCGTTGGTGGCCCATTAATGGGGATCTCACTTCTTTCAACTATGGCGGGCAAAGGGAACGTAATTAGTTGGTTTCCTGCAAATATCTCCCATGTGACCTCAGGTTTTGGGTTTCCTTTTGTTTCACAGTTCAGGATGACCATGTATCCCTCATAGAGTTCTGTGTTTTCAATATTCGGCTGGTATATGATGGACACAGATGGGGCTGTGCAATCAAGTTTGGGCATACTAGTGACCATAGTGCCGCTGAGGTGGCCCGGAGCTTCACAAATAATGTTGTTTTGTTCAGGAATGGAGATTGTGGATTTGCCAATCCAGTCCCTAAGCCACTCAAGGTTGCAAGAGCAGGTAAAGGGGTTATGGAAGATTTGGAGGTGAGACATGGCAGTCAGAGCATCAAACGTTCCCTGCACAATAGTGGTGAACTTGTTATTGTTAATACGGACCGACCGCAGGTCTTTAAGGTTGGCGAAAGCATTCTTGGGTATACTGATCATCTCATTGTTGTTCATCTTCAGCAACTGCAGGGCAGTGAGATTGATTAAGTCCTCCCATGGAAAATGAACAATTTGGTTGTGGCTTATATCCAAATTTCTCAGCTGAATCACTGGAACCAAAGAGCCCCTCTCGACTGTCACAATTTCATTGTGGGCCAACCAAAGAGAGGTCACCTGGGTCACATTTATAAAGGTTTTCGATTTTAGCACTTTAATTTTATTTGCTGTAAGACTCAGGGTGGTCACGTTAGATGGCAAGCCCACAGGGACTTCCAGAAGGTTTTTGTAGGCACAGTCTGCAAACTGATGGTTCAATTTATCAGAGCAAATACACTGCTCAGGGCAATAGTGCACACTGCCAATCACTGCAGTCCCCAAGGCAAGAAGCATCAGGTATTTGGTTGCCATTGTCAGCACCTGCCAAGGCACACATTAATGAAGGCACAGATTAGTACAAACATGTTTTATATATTCCTTCCACTTAAAGAACAAAAGCGAATAGAAGAACAGTTATTAACGTAAATTAAAGGAATATTCTGGGTTCAACACAAGTTAAACTCAATCGACAGCATTTGTGGTATAATGTTGATTTACTATAAAAAAAATTGTTTCAACTCGACCCTCCTGTTCTTAATGTTTATTTTTTTTTTAAAGGTTACAGTCAAGGTTACAATAAGGCACTTACAATGGAAGTGAATGGGGCCACATTTTTTGGAGGGTGTAAGGCAGAAATGTGAAGCTTATAATTTTATAAAAACACTTACATTTATTCTTCTGTTAAAACTTGAGTATTATTTGACCTGTTACGTTGTTTCGGTTGTCATTTCAGGGTTTTAGTGTTATGTGTTCATGGTTGTAAAATTGGAAATAACTTTACACCAAAATGGTTAATAAGTGATTTTATAACACTAAAATCATGCTAACACGCATAATGTTTACGTCTAGTACTTTGGAATCATCGAGTATTTTAACATTTATTGATTGGCCCCATTCACTTCCATAATAAGTGCCTCACTGTAAGAAAAGGGGGGACATGTCGAAATAAATGTTTGTGGAAATTAACATTATGAGTCTGCTGTCGATTGAGCTTAACTTGTATTGAACCCAGAAAATTCCTTTAAAAAATGTGCACATGATCCTGAAAATAAAAAAACACTTTGTGCAACATAAAAGGGGTGTTTTTTTCTTCTTCTTTTTCTCTCTTTTTTATATCAGAACATATTTAAAAAAATACACTTGGACAAACGTGTTTCTGAAAGTTACCACAAATCAAAAGCAGCTAGTTCAAGAATTCTCATATTTTTAAAGGTGATAAAGAAGTCGTTTTATATAATTTTTGTCTTGTTTTTTAAGTCTTTGTCGACTTATTAAAAAAAAAAAAAGAAAAGAAAAAGACGGTCCTACTGTGTTTCCGGATGGATGCGCAAAGATTTGAGAACGATGCCGAAACGATCTTGTTCGCTGTCCAGAGTGCTGGAAAACTCGTCACTTTATAATACGATTATGTTCAAACCGATAAACGAAACCTTTGGCTTTTCAAGAAGTTTCAAGGGACACAAATGTATCTCTCTCTCTCTCTCTCTCTCTCTCTCTCTCTCTCTCTCTCTCTCTCTCTCTCTCTCTCTCGATAATTTACAATCTAGTAAATTGTTTCTCAATTGGAAAACAAACAAACAAACAAACTTTTAACTACCTGATATTGCCTTACCTGTAAGCGATATTCCCAAGGCTAGCACGGATTTCGGTCAACACGGCACTTTGAATGAAATTTAATGAGAATATTTAGTGCTCAGATGCCAAATTATCCCAAAACATGATGTAGCCTTTTACATCCCGCTGGAAAACACTGTTCTTTTTGTTATCAGACGGCAGATGATACATTTTAGAGTCCGCGCGATCCTGAGCAGTCCAGACGCTGTTTTCTCCTCGCGTTTGAGTTAGGAGAGAATTCATTGCGCGCTCCCGTCTTCACAGTGCAAGGGGATGGATTGTGAACGCGCGCAGCCTCTCCCTTCAATTCCGCATTGAAGCCACAGGGACTTTACCGTCCAGATGAAGGTTATTCATAATTTAGATACAGTTGATAATTTATATACATCGTGATCTATGCCCCTTGTTGTTTGTCTTTTAATGACTATTAAAGATGGACACGCTTAGATGCCTTTTCATGCACAAAGTAGGTTTAAAAAGTATTTTTGTATTTCATAATATTACAACACATACACATTTATAGGCTTTGCTAATTGACTTTCAAATCATATTTAATTGGTGATGATAAAGTTCAACGTACCATATCTATACCAAATCATGTAGGCTTCATATTATACAACAAAACTTATGATAAAAGAGCTGGATTTAATATTTATCGGATCTTTCTGGCAAAGTGGAACTGAAAATGTAGTGTTGATTCCCTGATTAATACTCCCACCCCCCACCCCCATTTTTTTTCTAGTAATTATACAATTTATAGCTTTTTTTACAATTTAAAATGCAACAAAAGTGGACTTATTATGGCATTAAGTTGCCAATGCCAATGAAAAAGAAAAAATGAGAACATTTTGTCAGTGTCTGAAGCCAACTCGTATACAAGTGCATTGAAATTTCCTGCAAAGTGCAATTGCAACCATCTTATGTGCAAACCAATGGTCAGGACATTAGCTTCTCTCAATCACTTTGGCTCAATTCTCGAATGAGAATAATGTTTTTCAAAACAGTATGGTAAAATCTCTGAACTCTTGTTCACACCAGATTTGAATTTCTGGCACATGTGTGCAAAAGAGTGAGCAAAATGATCTACAATTTGCACATGGCTTGCTGATCAAAACTGATGAGATGATTCTCAGTGAAACTGTCATACTCTTCACAACTTCTAAACATTCTTTCATCTTGTGAGCCCATAACATGCAAAATGATCCATTCAGTTATCAAAATATGTCAGACATAAATGTATATTCCATAAATATCTATGATATGGAAGGTTTGTGATGTCTGCTAAATCTCTGGCCAGACCAACAAGACTGACAGGATGTCCACCTAGAAGATGGGAACTTGCAGAGTTATGAACTATGAGGAGGTACAATTTATTTTCTTTTTTTCTTTCTTTTTTTTTTTTTTTTTTTTTTTTGGCAGAATTAGGCCTACTGCAGGTTTCTTTTTTTTTTTTTTTTTTTTTTGTTATTTATATTTATATATGACTTTACATGTAAGAAATTTGTAAAAATGGACATACAAATGTGAATTTTCTGTTCTGTATACATACAAATGTGCATATCCTTTTTCTGTGTACTGCAGTATTGTACAGCATTGACTTTTCCCTGTAAAATCTTACCTACTGTTGAAATCGGTAAAAAAAAAAAAAAAAAAAAAAGAAGCTCAGTGTGATACACAAAAGCATTGCTTGACACGGGGCCATAGATTCCCAGATTCCAGTGGGGATCAGGCCTAAATTATTTGACAGTGAAACCTCGTTTTTACGATCGAAACGCCTCCAAATACAATTACAAAATCACCGCTCTTGATAAAACCAAATGATCGCTTGTTTATGTTTGTTCATAAATTGTCTTTGCGTTATATTGAGGACTTGCATTTTGTTTTTATGTGGTGCTTTCCAGTGGCCATTTTGATGTATTTTTATTATTATTATTATTATTTCCCCCTGGGCAATAAAGATGGAAATATTTTTAGTTTCTGTACATAAAAGTACATAAAAAAAAAATAAAAATAAATAAAAACTACCCCCAAAAAATATATACTGGAGTAAAAAAGTCCAGTGACCGCTGCACGCCTAAACCAGAATACAAATGTAAAAGTAGAATGAGAGCACCCCCTATTGATCACGATCATCACCTGCAGTCCAGCACTATCCTAATTTTGCCTACACTCTAACAAGCAATATTTCAGTTAGCGGTCTGAACAACATCAAAACTATCGAATGCTTTTTTCTTAAGACCTTTATATATGAATGTTTGTGTCTATAAAACACAATGCACTTTAAAGCACTGATTCTTGAGATAAGGGAAAAAACATGTCTTACATGCAAAAGTCCTCTATGTTAAAAATCAAGAAATTCTTTGTAATACAAATTCTGTAAATAAGTGAAATCTAAAGGAAATGTTTTAATTACATTAATAAATACATTAATTGTAACTTTTATGCATGCTGTATACTTGGAAGTACATGGAACTTAACCTATCCTCAGCAAGTGGTCACAATGTTAAATGGCCAAACAAAGTGTTTAAAATTGCAACAAATTCATAAAAATCAAACTGTAAGATATAAAACAAAACAATGTAAAATGTAGATTTTATTTTTCATTAAAAATACTGCCTATCAAAGATATGTCCTCACTTTAAGGCAGCTCCATCAGATTTTTTAATAATCCTGAATAAATCAGACAATGTCATTGGTCAGCTATAACTCTGAGAACCCCTTTTCCACTTTCTGCTCATGATGGATGCAACAATATGGTCTGATAAATTATTTTTTTATAGAATTTATTTTATTAATTCACTTCTTTATTGAACACCATTATCAGATAATGAAAGACTTAACACTCTTGTTGGGTCGATCAAATTAAAATAGCATGCTTTTAGAAATTACAGCAAGATGTAAGTTATGAAGTGAATAAATGTCTTTTTTTTTTTTTTTTTTTTTTTTTAGAAAAAGGCATTTTTATAAAAACCTGTTCCCTTACATAGTTAATTAGCTAAGACATTGTCTATAAATATATCCATTTCAAATTAATTTAGAATACATTTTTTTTTTTAATTAAAACAAAAATGTTTTGTTCCTTCAGTGAAAGATAATTTCAAATCTCTTATACTTAACTGAAAATTATTAGCATCCAACCTCCAAAACATTTTAAATTGCCTCTTTGTCATCATCATCAACTGGTACAAACTGAACACTGATATAACACTTGCATCCACTTCAAAGCTTTTTGTATTATAGGCCTACATTATATTAATATACAATTGTAAATTGATTCTCTAAGTGTTTTTGTGAATGTAGCTCTCAGTGGAGTTGTGCTAGCATCAGCAGTGATAACAAATGATTTACACATGTAATACAAAAAGCTTTTGAAAGTGGATGCAAGCGTTATATCAGTGTTCAGTTTGTAGCAGATGATGATGATGACTGCCACCAAATAAATGGCAATGTGTCTTTACAAACATATAAATTCAATAATAATTCAAAATAAATCTCCTGTTGATCAGTGTAAAAAAATTCAATAAAAAATTATTTGTGGCTCAAAGTTGTCAAACAAAAAAGCAGGAAGACATCCTTTGTAATTATCAATATAGTATTGTTGATATGCCAGCATATACATTTCAATAGAGTGCATAGTAAACATGAGCACCTCATTGTAATTTTGTGTTTGTATTTTTTGCTTAAAGTTAACTTAAAGGATAGGTCACCCAAAAAGGATAATTCTCTCATCATTTACTCAGCTTCATACCATCCCATATGTTTATGACTTTCTTCTGCAGAAACAAATGAAGATTTGTAAGCACTTTTAAATAAAATAATATTTAGCTCTTATAATGCAAGTGAATGGTGATCAGGCCTTTGAAGCTCCTAAAAAGAGTTAAAATCAGCATAAAAGTAATCCATTACTCCAGTGGTTTAATCCATGTCTTCTGAAGCGATCCAGTTGGTTTGGGGTGAGAACAAACCAAAATATAACTCTTTTTCACTGTACATCTTGACAGCAGTCTCCTTGGAAATCATGATTTCAAGCTCATTTGCACTTCCTATAGCGCCATCTAGCGCTCTGCCAAAGTCTTTCTAGTGAGTCAGTCCACTATCAGCCATCTTTGGAACACACTCTGGAGGTGATTTCCAGTCATGAAAGTCCAGCTCCTATCTACTTGAATGAGGAAAGACCAAACTCTCCAAAACAATTGGTCAAGATTAATTAAACTGTGCTTTTTAGATTACAAGAATATTCTAAAAAAACAAAATGTTCCCGACTTGTCTAGCTAATGTGCATGCGCATTCTTGGGTTGCTTGACAGGTGATGTCTGTCTCTAAAAGGTGATTGGATCCTTTTCCTGTAAGGTGGGACATTTCTGTTGGGTATTCCAATTTCTCCCATTCATTTTAATAGACGTGGCCCGTCTCTGCTAAATAATATCTGGCTCTGCGCATTCGTCAAGCACTAGGAAGTGCAATCGAGCTTGAAATCATGATTTCCAAGGAGACTGCTCTCAAGATGTACGGTGAAAAAGAGTTATATTTTGGTTTGTTCTCACCCCAAACCAACTGGATCGCTTCAGAAGACATGGATTAAACAACTGGAGTCCGATGAATTACTTTTATGCTGACTTTATCTCTTTTTTTTTGGAGCAGCAAAGGCCTGATCACCATTCACTTGCATTGTATGGACCTACAGAGCTGAAATATTCTTCTTAATTTCTTAGTTTGTGTTCAGAAGAAGATAGAGAGACATTAACCTTTGGGGTGGCATGAGGGTGAGTAAATGATGAGAGGATTTACATTTTTGGGTGAATTATCCCTTTTAACCTGTGAGTCCCACTGTTTTAATATTACAACATAAATTATAGCTCCACTAAAATAAACCTGCACATGTTTATTTCTCTCAAAGACCACATTTACACAATTAATAGGTCCTATTGTTCAGCCTTGCAATGCTATTGGATGGTAGATTTTGTAAATAGAACAGCCTGTTCACCTGGCCATGAACTCACACAACCTGCAAACTTGCCTTGAAGCACATAATCTTGTTTTACTGGACTGGATAAATCAACATTCAAGTAAGTAAAATGCCTAAAATATATATTTTGCTCTGTGATTAGTAATACACTCACCTAAAGGATTATTAGGAACACCATACTAATACTGTGTTTGACCCCCTTTCGCCTTCAGAACTGCCTTAATTCTACGTGGCATTGATTCAACAAGGTGCTGAAAGCATTCTTTAGAAATGTTGGCCCATATTGATAGGATAGCATCTTACAGTTGATGGAGATTTGTGGGATGCACATCCAGGGCACGAAGCTCCCGTTCCACCACATCCCAAAGATGCTCTATTGGGTTGAGATCTGGTGACTGTGGGGGCCATTTTAGTACAGTGAACTCATTGTCATGTTCAAGAAACCAATTTGAAATAATTCGAGCTTTGTGACATGGTGCATTATCCTGCTGGAAGTAGACATCAGAGGATGGGTACATGGTGGCCATAAAGGGATGGACATGGTCAGAGACAATGCTCAGGTAGGCCGTGGCATTTAAACGATGCCCAATTGGCACTAATGGGCCTAAAGTGTGCCAAGAAAACATCCCCCACACCATTACACCACCACCACCAGCCTGCACAGTGGTAACAAGGCATGATGGATCCATGTTCTCATTCTGTTTACGCCAAATTCTGACTCTACCATCTGAATGTCTCAACAGAAATCGAGACTCATCAGACCAGGCAACATTTTTCCAGTCTTCAACTGTCCAATTTTGGTGAGCTCTTGCAAATTGTAGCCTCTTTTTCCTATTTGTAGTGGAGATGAGTGGTACCCGGTGGGGTCTTCTGCTGTTGTAGCCCATCCGCCTCAAGGTTGTGCGTGTTGTGGCTTCACAAATGCTTTGCTGCATACCTCGGTTGTAACGAGTGGTTATTTCAGGCAAAGTTGCTCTTCTATCAGCTTGAATCAGTCGGCCCATTCTCCTCTGACCTCTAGCATCAACAAGGCATTTTCGCCCACAGGACTGCCGCATACTGGATGTTTTTCCCTTTTCACACCATTCTTTGTAAACCCTAGAAAAGGTTGTGCGTGAAAATCCCAGTAACTGAGCAGATTGTGAAATACTCAGACCGGCCCGTCTGGCACCAACAACCATGCCACGCTCAAAATTTCCCATTCTGACATTCAGTTTGGAGTTCAGGAGATTGTCTTGACCAGGACCACACCCCTAAATGCATTGAAGCAACTGCCATGTGATTGGTTGATTAGATAATTGCATTAATGAGAAATTGAACAGGTGTTCCTAATAATCCTTTAGATGAGTGTGTCTAGATCATGCAGAAATGAAGGTACTGTTGAATGCTTTGATCATATTAGATTTTGAGCTTGTTATGTCAATGTTGTAAATTGTGCCTGTGCACATTACATGGATGAATTTAACTTTTCCCCTGTTCCATGTGGAAAAGAAATACTAATATAAACATACTATTTTTGATCATTCACAAGTTTAAAATGTCTTCTTTGTTACCATTTTGAATCACAATTTAATGATTATTAAATGATAAGTTCAAGCTGAATTAAGGAATAAATGATTTCTTTGAGAATGTGAAAGTATTTGTGTAGCAATATTTGAAACTATCTATATCTTATCATATCTAAAATATACTTAACTGGTCCTGTTTTCTTTTTTGGCTTTGCTTGTTTGCCCAGATATCTGCTTGCTTCATGAGGGACAGGTGATAATGTTCTGGAATGTGGGGGGTATAAGTGGCACAATAAGATAGCCAGACAGTATTGTGTGAATTCTGTGGAATGGGGCAATTCTTTAAAACGTGCAAGTATGATTGGGATTGATTTGCATTGAGATTATTTAACCTGGAAAATAATCAGTGATTTTCTTTTTCCATTTCAGAATGCCACCAGCCAGGAAAGACCGTCTTATCTACAATGTGTATGATATATGCCATTGGTGCAGTCCAAAATGCTTTTAGGACTATCATAATTGAACATGCTATGAGCAGAGCTAAACATAGAAAATGCCAAAGTTTTCATTCATTTCGTCAGGTTTTGTAAATACAATCTGAGCATATTTTTATATTAAACATTTGTCTTAAAAATATGACTTGTCTGATTATCATTATTGTGTAATTATTAGTGTATAGATATATAGGCTACTGTTTTGGGGCTACAAATGCAGGTCATCCTGCAAATGAACCAGTAGATGTTCTCTACATTTGTTCAGACAGGGAGTAAAATGTTGTATCTCTGTATTAGAGACCTCCTACAATAACATATCAAATTTATTATTATTATTATTATGTTTTACCATTTTTCTTTATTTTGGTCTCTGAGGGCTAAGACATTAATATCTTTCTTAAAAAGTGGGTTACACAAAAATCATATTCATCGTAAAGTTACAAAAATGTGCATTCTCGATACAAGATGTAAAAGCCATAATAATCAAAATTTTGATGGCCGATAAGAAAAAACAGTGTGCATAATATACAGTATGTATATGTCTTTTAGAAATATGTTGGAAGAATAAAGCAAAAATGACACAATTTCACTCTCTAGTATTGCTAACATGAGTTTATTCTGTTTGCATTTTCATGACAGTTACAAATGGGTACAGATATTTATAAAAGTAAAAAGTAGAAAATGTAGGCACATTTACATTATTTTAACTTGACACAATGTTAATGTCATTGTAATTGCAGTCTCATATTTAGGTTGGGCATATCTTACATTCAGTCTTTGGTCTGTTCTATTTTAAAATCCAAATTACATTCACTTGTGGTCTCAAAAGGGTTTTACAGTGACTAAAGATAGATGTGTGTGGAAAGCTGTAACCACTGTAAAACTCACTGAGCCTTCTAAAAAATCTGTCACAAGAGGTAATATGATTTATTGTCCTAGTACAGACTGTTGGTGTTAATGTTAAAACAGGCATGTGCTGTAGACGGTCACTTTGTGGCTGATCTCCTGAAGCAGTTCTTTCACAGCCTTCTCCAAATTCACCAGCTCATTGGCCTTGTCCTCCAGCAGCCTCTGGTTTTCATCATAGCTCTTCTCAAGATCTGGAAACACACAGATATGTACTTAATCACAAGTTAAGGCTGGTTCCAGCAGGGAATATATATGAAAATGTCTTTGTTTTAAAACATGTGTAAAATGTACTTCACAGCATCAATTGCTTATTTTGCCAAAATGATACAGTACCTTTCAGAAGATGAAGTTTGTCTCTGGCCAGTTGCAGCAGTTGTTTGGCTTCTTGTTGGAGCTTCTCTGCTCTTTTCTTGGCCTCTGCCACTCCTTCAGCCTTCTGTGTGATCAGTTCTTCAACAGTACTGTACTTGTCTTTAAGCTCTGAATCCAGGTTCTGCGAATACAGACCAAATAGAGTTATACGAGGTTACAAACACAAATACAATTTGAACGGTTGTAAACGGTTCCAGGTAACACAAGCACCTTTTTAATCTGCTCAGCCAGTTTGTTGGTGCTTTCAGCATCTTTCTCAGTGTTGTTGATGCTGGTAGAAGTGTTGTGAGTCTTTTCTCTCAGCAGAGCTACATCACTTTCCAACTTCAAGAGTCTGCGGGTGGCGTTACTCAGTTTGAGCTCCGAGTCAGACGTTTCCGATTCCACCTGTTGTCCAAAACATTCACAAAGAAGAGTACTGTGCAAAAGTCTCAAATGCATTTGTCTTAAAATGGTTATTTATATCTTCAGCTTTAGTGTGTCAGTAGGAAATGTAAAGGTTAGACTCCCAAACATTACATTTGCAAATAGAAAAGATTAGAATAGAAGAATAGGGAGCCCTGCAACCGATGTCATGGCCCCCACAATGCCCCCCACTGAACATCGTGCCAGTCTGAGATTACATAAAGAGACAGAAGCAATTGAGACAGCCTAAATAGACAGAAGAACTGTGACAAATTCTCCAAGAAGCTTGAAACATCCTATCTGCCAACGACCAAGAAAATCTGTGTCCAGATGTGCCTAGGAGAATTGGTGCTAGGCAAATGTGGTCACACCGAAAATGTACTTAGCTTTTTTGTTTACTGGACTATGAAATATATATATTTACAGTACTGTATCATGTTCAATCCATGTATCTTTCAATTAATCAAGTCATCTTTACCTTTGCACTTTTAATGTGCTATATAAAACTCTGCAGGCTTACCGAGACCAGCAGGTCTTGTGTTCCCTTGATGTCCACAGTGGCCTGTTTTAAGGCCTGGGTTACAGTACTCTGTGCTCGTTCGGCTTGCTGCAAGGCCTCCTTCACCATTTCAGCTGTGTCTTTTAGATCCGTGGCATCTTTCCTGTCAAACATACAGAAATATGTTGTTCAGTGAACTGGCAACTAGGTGTCACTGGTTTATCATATTGTTCTCTAGGATGTGTCTCGGACCTGGCCTTGCGGGCTTGTACAAGTAGGCTCTCTGCTCTCAGGATGTCATCGGCACTCTGGTTAAGGATGTCCTCCACATCCGACAAGCTGCCCACACGCCTCCTGATCTCTGCTGTCAGGTTCTGCAGCTGGGCTGGTGTGGTGGGCATCTGCATCTGCAGAACTTCTTTAGCCACAGCCTCGATGCTCTCCAGGTCAGCTCCATCTTCTGCAGGATGCAGATACACAAGCAAGAATTAGAGTTACATTTTAGGGAAACAAGGTAATTAAAAGGTATTTAAATAAAAAATTACACTTATTAATTGTACATTCACTCTCAACTATTCAAAATAACATTTAAATATAGTGTATAAATAAAGGAACGTGAATATTTTAGGTCTTGTAACTTCATTTTTGTATCATTTGTTCATCACAGTTTTTAAATCAACAATTAATTTTAA
Organism: Xyrauchen texanus; assembly: GCF_025860055.1. Taxonomy (NCBI): domain Eukaryota; kingdom Metazoa; phylum Chordata; class Actinopteri; order Cypriniformes; family Catostomidae; genus Xyrauchen; species Xyrauchen texanus. The sequence goes on from NC_068321.1 coordinate 8,745,465, forward strand.
AAAGTACAAATATTCCATGTACTTTCACAATTATGTCGATTCAACCCCATATGACGTTCTGTCTTAATGTGAAACACAAAAGGAGATGTTTTTATTAATATTCTAGATGCTGACTACCACCCCTGGAGTTGCGAGTTCGAATCCAGGGCATGTTGAGTGACTCCAGTCAGGCTTCCTAAGCAACCAAATTGGCCCGGTTGCTAGGGTGGGTAGAGTCACGTTGGGGTAACCTCCTCGTGGTTGCTATAATGTATGGTTCTCGCTCTCAGTGGGGCATGTGGTGAGTTGTGCGTGGATGCCATGGAGAATAGGGTGAGGCTTCCACGGTAACGCGCTCACAAGCCACGTGATAAGATGTACGGATTGATGGGCTCAGACATGGAGGCAACTGAGATTCATCCTCTGCCACCCAGATTGAGGTGAGCTACTACACCACCACACTTAAAACGCATTGGGAATTGGGCATTCCATATTGAATAAGGGGAGAAAAAAAACAACAAAAAATATTCTGGTCTGTCTTTCAATACAATGGTAGTTGATAATAGTGTTGGAAGTAATTTGATTACAAAGTAATTGCTGTAATTGAATTACTTTTTAGTAAAATAAAAAAAAGTAGCATAATACATCACATTTTACATTCTTGTAATCAGATTTCAGTACCTGGAATTCAATTAAGGTAATCACTTTAAGTTAATCAAGTACATTTCTTGGGTTACACGTATTTCTAAGTCACTGTAAGGGAGGAACACGTCCTTTTATGTGTTTTAAAAAGTAACATAGAAGTATAGTAATTAGTAATGTGATTACTTTTTCATGAAGTAATCACTAAAGAAATCTGAAAGAAACATAAGTGCGTCTTACGAGTGAGGAAGTCTCTGATCCGTTTGATGAGTTGACGAAGCTCCTCGTTGCTTCCATCCACTCGTTTTTTTGTCTCGTTGGTCTTTTCTAGCACTTCCTGGGCATTTAGTTTAGCTTCATCTGCTTTTACCTTTGCTTCCGACACCTGAACACACAAATTAAAGACTCTTTATAGAAAGTAAAATACTTTTTTGCAAAAAGCCTCGTTAATCATCCAATGAAATCAATTCTTCAGTGCAAACAATGGCTTCTTTACAAAAGCATTCAGGAGTTCTGAACTGCTGAAAAGACCTGAATAAAGGAATATCTCTAGAAAATGCACGGCAAAACCTCTTATCATATCAGTAACAGATATAGTATCACTCACCATTTTGGAGAGCTTGTCCACTTCCTCCATGGCGCTGGTAATCTCCAGGTCGAAGTCTTTGGATTTCTGCCAGGCGTTGTGGGCCAGCGTGGTGAGGCCGTTACATCCCTCTCCTCCACACTTCCTGTTTCCCTCCTTATCCACACAGCTCAGGCCTCCACAGGGAGAGTCGGCACAGTTCTCCGAGCCAATTGGACTACCACATGTCTGTATTCAGGGAGAGAGTGGATAGTTCAAAAGAAAATAGATATTTTTGGGTGTTTCCCACGAAACCTGTAAAGAAAATTGACTATTTTACTTCAAAATGAAAAGAAACAAATAAGAAATTATATTTTGCATTTAGAAAATTAAGCCTATTTTTAGGGCCATTAAGAGTTTTTACATTGTGACATTATTTTTCATCACAGTTATGCACATTGTACCCCTCAATTTCTATTACTGCAAAGTGAAAAAAGATGGTCATTATGAAATACTCATTACTGCAATGTTAAACAACTGGTAACACTTAAGGTTCCATTCTTTAACATTTGTTAATGCATTAAGTACCATGAACTAATGATTAACAATATATTTTTTATAGCATTTATTAATCTTTGTTAATAAAAATAAAAATATTCATTGTTAGTTCTTAGTGCATTCGCTAATGTTAACATATATTAATTCATTTTTTAAATAAAAAGTTGAAAAATGTTGAAATGATAATCATATTATTTATTGTTTGTTCATGTTAATGAATGATAACAAATGGAACCTTATGGAACCACGCATTCAAAATGACATGTTATGGCAATGAGAATCATTATTGAAATAGTAAAAGTTATTGAAGTAAAATAATACAACTATAATTTACATATTATGATGTCATTTATAATCATTTCACATTGCAGCAATGAGAATTGTGTAAACAGTGCTTAATGTGTTCTGAAAATAATGTCATAATTCAAAAATTCTTAATGGTCCAAAATGCAGGGTTCATTTTCTTTATGCAAAATATAATATTTTTATAAAAAATATCCTTTTTGACAGGATTCTGGCTCAGGTTCATCCTCCCAGTCTATGGGATTTTTTGCTCATTATATCATCTTAAGTCCAATCATTTAGAAAAATAATAGCACACCTAATCAAGCCTCATAATTTGAGGTATATTTCAAGTCTGTAGCACAAAATGGTGCAGGACAAGTTATTATGTAGTAAAGTTTAATATGAAAATAAGGTTTAAATGATGCGCTTTTCCCCTTCATTCCTTTCTGAAAATTTTACTTTTGCAAAACTTAGAGGAATATTCTGTGTTCAATACAAGTTAATCTCAAGACAGCATTTGTGGCATAATATTGATTACAAAAATTTATACTGAGTCGTTTCGCCTCAATTGGGGGGTCTGGGTAGCTCAGCAAGTAAAGACACTGACTAACACGTATGGAGTCTAGAGTTCGGCGTGCTGAGTGACTCCAGCCAAGCTTCCTAAGCAACCAATTAGCCTGGTCGGTAGGGTGGGTAGAGTCAAGTTGGGTTAACCTCCTCATGGTTGCTATAATGTGGTTCTCGTTCTCGGTGGATGCTGCAGAGAATAGCGGCGCAGTGTCTCCATGGTAACGCGCTCAACATGCCACATGATAAGAGTCCATTCTTGTAATTTTGTAAAATCACTTACATTAATTCTTCTGACTGTATTATTTAAGCTATACATTTATTTAAATAATTGTTTTTACAGTTGTTTTTGTGTTTACTGCATTTACTTGCGTTTACTGGCAACAAAATTTTAAAAATGGCTATAATTTACACAGAAAAGATTAGGAAGTGATTTTATCACACTAAATCATGTTAAAACACATAATGTTTACATCTTGTGGCTATACTTTTGAACCAGTAGCTGCTTTTACACTATTGGGCCAGTGCGAGCCAGGGCTATCAACTGGCCAGCCGGGGCCAATAGCCTCAGACCTCGAGCCGCAAGACTAAAATCGATCTGTGTTCCCACCATCAGGCCAATACCTCCTTAGCGTTGCCCAAACCCCACCCTAAATATGCCGCTGCAGTGCCAATGTCACACACCCCGCCTATTTCACAAGCAAGAGGGAAGCTCAAGCTGAGGTATCATGTCATCTAGAATATTGAGTTTATATATAATGTAAACACCAAGATAAGTTAGCATTGACCACTCACCGACTGTAACTGCCATGATTTTCCAAGTGGTCTCTACACTAACAGAGGGACAATGTTACAGCACACCTTCTATGAAAGTGGATTGTGTGGATACACAACCCGGGAAGTTCAGCGAAACGCCACCTTTGACATTGAACAAATAAATCCTCAATCCCTGGCTGGCCTTGTTCGGCCCAAGGGTAATTGGCGAGCCAAAGGCCATTGGCCCTGAGAAAGCATAGAGGAGGCATGATGAAACCCTAGAAGTGACAATGGGAACGCAACTGGCCTGGGCACACACTAGCACGCCCTCATTTGGCCCAATAGTGGAAATGTGGCTAGTGAGTATTGTAATGATTACGGATTGGCCCAATTCACTTCCATTGTAAGAGCCTCATTGTAACCCAGACTTTTAAAGAAGAGGAGTCGAAATAAATTTTTGTGGTAATCAAAATCATGCCACAAATGCTGTCGACTGAGTTTAATACTAGCTTGTTCCATGCTATTAGGTGAACGATATCAAGTCATTAGACAGGCCGCAGACTTTGAACAACAAGCTGTTGATTGCTTTACCTTCTCACTAAGCTCAGAGAGATTCAATGTCTCAAGCTGTCCAGCCAGGTTGTCCAGTTTCTTAGAAAAATCATCCTGCCTTTGATCGAACTCTTTTTTTGTCTGGTTCATCAAGTCTTCTGTCTCTTTCCGCAAAGTAGAAGACTGATTGACCAGGTTGTATGGGTCACTGGTTGAGGCGTTCGCACGGACCTCTGCCTCCTCGGACTGCAGGAAGTATTGATTCACACTAGCTCTAGCCCCTGTGGAAATGGAGATGGTGAATTTGATGACTATGTAAGATGTTTTAGCTATGTTTGTAGATTATCACATGACATCAGTGTCAGGGAAAATTACTTAAATATGTATTAGAGATTCAATGAGCTTTGAATACATCTGGAGTGATGTTGCTACCTCGAATGTCTGAGTTCTTCACAAACTCCACCTGTTCCTGCAGGTCTTTCATTGTTTGTTCCAGTTTCTGAGCTTCCTCTTTGAGAGAGTTCAGTTTGGTGTCTGTGCTGTTGTTCTCTGATGAGATTTCGGACAATGCCTCTTCCGTTAGGTTAAGGTTTTTGTTCATTTCAGCCATTAGGGCACTGTAGAGGGAATATGAATTGACATAGGATGAATAAATACACATCTTATAATCTTAAAGCAATACCAAATAGATCTTATAAGAAAAGAAGAAGACAATCTCTTTACATGCACTAAGTACACATCTACAACTGCTTCTTCTACTTGAGCTAGGTCGTAACTTACGTAGCTTGTTCAAGAAGTCCCTGGATCTCTGTGAGAGGCTGAGTGGCGGGATTCTGTGCCAGTATGTCGCGGATCGAGTTAGCGCTGCTCTCGACGTTATTGATGGTGGCCTGGTATGGTCCTGTGATGCCGCTGGCTTTGATGGTGTTGACCTTCTGGACCAGTCTGTGGGTCTGGTTGGTGAGTTCACCCACAATTACGTCCCATTCGGCAAAGCACTGGTGGCAGCGCTCGCACCGTGGGAACTCTCCAGAGTAGCCGCGAGCACATGTGTCGCATCGGGGTCCAGACACACCCTCCACGCATACACAGTGGCCTGTAGCTTTGTTGCACTGGCGCTCTGCGATGCCTCTAGGGTCACAGTCACATGCTGAAAACATACAGGGACATTGAAGTTAATGGACCATGGTATACACTAGGGGTGGTGCAGATTCATGTTTAAATCTCCGAGTTGGTAACCAAAGGGTTGTAGGTTAAAATCTTGCAAAGACTAAATCATGAACTTCAGGGTTCTCATCCTTTTTGACCTATGAGATTCCATGACTTTTCCATAACCTTTCCAGGCATTGTGAATGACTGGATACAGATTTTAAAATATCAGTCTGATACATACACATTAACTATTGAATCATTGAGATTCTGATTTGAGAACTGTTTTTTTTCCCCCTAATATTTCCAGGTTTTCCATGACCTTTGGGATCCCTGGACCTTTCACCATTGTGACTTCAAGGCACTTAATCTAAAATGGCTTAATTGTTTTTCTCATGAAGAAATGAGCACTATGCATAAACAATGATGCAGTCCCTTTATAAATAATGGCAGCATTTTCTTTTTGGGTGAACTAGGCAAAGGCACAGAAGAAAATCAAATTGCAATATTCAATATTCAAATATTCGATTCAATATTTAAGCTGAACGAGTACTCGATAAATCAAGTATATATCATTGCACTAAAATCTGAAAGGATGAAGGAACTGAACTAAAAGAATTAGTCTTTTCAAGACAACAGATCACAGACTGTGGTATTGTTTGACAGTGCATGCATACTCTGAGTTACTGTGACCTTATTAGGCTGGAATTGAAAGAATGAGTGATAAAGTGAGTGAAGGAGAGGGAAAAGAAGGATGGAGTAAAGATTGTTTGACTGCTTCAGTGCTGCACTGCTAGTGTTGTCTCAAAGTGTTGTGTGAACAAAAGGCAGTAACAAACCCACAGTGACTGACGAGACACTTAGCAAACACCGCATCAGGAATGACCTTTTGTTGAGACCCTTAAACAAACAGACTCATCCAGAGAAAATTTAAGGGTTGATTGAAGTACCTTGTTAACATAATTTCACGAAAAGAAGAGTTTCAACAGTTAGACAAACTAGTGAGCAGCCTTGCTGTCTACTACCTACATAGCCAGTTGCTTTCTAAGGCAGCATTCTAACCAAACAGGAACCTCAAAAGTGACTAAACACTCTACCTAGGTAGCAAACTTATTGTGTCACATGCAAATAGCACACTTCATGTGAACCAAACAACTGTTTAGTGAGGTTAGCAAGATGCTAAGCTAACAACAAAAATACATTGCACACAGAAATATTGGGTAAAATAGTCCACGTCAATTAAACAGATTTTTTTTTTTTTACAATACTTTTCAGTATTTAATCAATACGTATATTTGTAATGAACATTTCCCTTGTTCTGTCCACCATCTTGGAATCAACTTTACACTGCGCTCGTTGCAATGCTTTATCAGCCCTGATAGCATAGGTACATCACCCAGACGTCTGATTTGATTTGTTTGTTTACATCTGGAAGATAGATTTTTTAGGTTGTTTGCTTATCTGCAATTCATCCTTAAGACATTTCCTCTCGGATGTCAATAAGACATTCATCAGATGTCTTTGAGACCCCTTACGGAAATCAAGAGTGCATGGCAAATTTGCCACTGATAATTTTCACATGCAAATGAGCTTTGTGGCAGAGTTGCGGCAAATTGTCCATTGTTGCCGAAGGTTTGCTGGAGGTTCACCACTACCGGCGAAGAGCTGCAAACTTCTGGCAAACATTTGCAGTGAATCAAAAGCTCACAAGTGGCAAATTTGCGGCTAGTTCAGATTTTTTGTAAGGGATGTTTATGATTTAGAATGTTTGTAAATCTAATCATTTTAAGATGTTTATCAGATGTTAATTAGATAGTGATGCTTTCCAGATGAAACGATCTAAAACAGACATCTCAGAGATGTTCGTGTGCTATCTGGGAGGAGATTCGCCCCTCAATAGATTCCAATACCATTTGATGTTAGCATGTTGCTAAGCTAACGACATTAGCATACATAGCACACACAAATATTGGGTCAAATAGTCAATTTTAATTAAATAGATTTTTTAACAGTACTTTTCAGTATAATATGAATATTTTTATTAAGAACATCAGTCTTGGTTTGTCCACCATCTTGGATTAAATTATTCAAAGTACTTAGACATGCATCAAATACATATAATGCAGCCTTAGAATTTGGCCAAAAAATTGTATTTGGAGTGTGCCAATAATTCCTTAAAAAGCTATCTAGGTAGGCAGCCGACTAGGTTTTGCTCACCTGGGTACATAACCATATAGAAAGACCATTTTTTTAATCCTTGCGAGGAAATTCTGAACAATACATGTAAAGATACACACAAAATACACGAATGGGGCCTCCGTCTGAGATGGTTGATTAACTTGAGATGCATTCCAAGCTTTAGTACTAACACACACACACACACACACACACACACACAGACACACATTCCTCAGGAAAAAGGCTCCTTTACCTTAGGGCTCTAATGCACACAAGGTGGTGGAGATAGGGAATTATCTCTTAAGTTAATGTCTGCTATTATCCGGGGGGCCTCGGGCGGCACCAGTGGTGTTTTTTGTTAGGACAATGCCATCAATGTGACCCCTGGAGACGGCAACAGCTTTTGTGATGTGGGTGGGTGATGTTGGTAGGTATTTACACAATTACAACAGACATGAAAGCTAAGATTGACTTTTACTGTCCAAGGAGCACATCTGCATTTTATTGTTTAAAATATTTTTAAAACTAGCTGTTAAGTAAACAAACCTGCACCTTGAAGAATAAATGCAATGTACCACATTTGTGTATTCAGCCATTGTTTACACAGAAAGGGAACCAAATCCCATAGAATGCCAAGAAAGGGAACCAAATCCCATAGTCTAAACCACTCAAGAGTCATTTTAAATTGTGGGGAAAAAGGTTCTGTGAAATTACAGTCCATTTAACTTGAGTTTCACATTCATGATAGTGTTAATACGCTCTGTAAACTATTGTTTCAAAAGTATACCTACTACTGCTGAAAACAGGTTAGTGATATATTAGCCAGGTTTGTTTAAATAGTAACAAGTCATGAGGGCAGTTGCCCAGTGGAATTATTGTAATTACAAGATGACAATTCGTAGATGAATCTTCTCGGAGCTGTTCACTTTCTCTGACAGTGACATTATTTGTTTATCTGGGAACACTCATAATGGCAAAATAGATCCTTGTGTATTTTTGTTGTTGATGAAAGAAAACTATTTATTCACTACATTAAATCAATAATTCACCTCAATATGCTTTTACAAAATGTTTATGAATAAAGAAAGTGCTCAAGGTAACACTTGCTATGGTAAAATGACTTAAGAAACAGGAGTAGGTTTAACTAGTTGTAACCATTATGGCTGCTGCTATATTTGTTCTTTATACATGGGACTGTCAAGTCAGAGATTTCATAGAATTCTGAGATTAAAACGTGAAATTACCAGTTCAACGAAGACGTGAACAGTTTTTCCAAGTGCCATCACAAAGAGCACGTGACCGTGATTAGGAGTGTGTGCAATGGCACGAAAATTGCACTCAGAATTAGCACTCTCACGAAAATTGGATTAGACGTAGCACACGGTCAAATAGAAAATACGAAAATAGAGAAATTAGTGTGGACATGACATGATGCATTCAGAGCATGTTGAAATTACCGCAATTACAAGATTCTGACTTGGAAAAACTTTTACCGTCTTTGTGGGTATATGCACGCAAAACCAGGGTGTATTGAACGTTGATGAAGTGGCAAAAAGCGCAATTTGCTATTTTCCTGAAAAATAGGTAATTGCGCTAAGACGTTTAAAAACGCAGTCTAAACTCAGTTCCTAAATTTGCAGTTTGGAGATTCATCAGCAGGCTGTAATAAAGTTAATGTCCAAACTCTGAAAATACATTGGAACATCACATTATTCCCAAGACATTTCACTGATATAGCCATTTTATGAAACATACATGTATGAGATTTGTGTTAAACTATCTTTAGATCATGGTTTATTTTTCAGTTATTATTTTGTTAATATTTACATTTTATGATCTGCACTGCATGCCCAATTATTAGGAAAATTGTTTCCTTAGGATTAATTTTATTGTTGAACAAATACAATGCATTCAATCAATCCAAAATGTTATTTAACCTCAAACCTGAATGTTTAACAAAGGAAAAGTGAGTTTTGTCTTTCTCAGGGGAATATATAAGTGTGCACAATTATTAGGCAACTAAATTACAAAAATAATTTCTCCCAACTCAATTGTTTATTCTCAATTTTTAGAGAAAGTGCAGCAAATAAGTAACACAAATTGTCTAAAATATTCAGTGACCAATATAGCAACTTTTCAATAACTGCCATGAGCCTACCTGGAGTCCCCCAGTTTCTTGATCTGTTCATGATCAACTTTCGCTGAAGCAGCAACCACAGCCTCCCAAATGCTGTTCAAAGAGGTTGTACTCCCTCACTGTAAATCTCACATTTGAGAAGGGCCCACAAATTCTCATTAGGATTTAAGTCAGGCGAGGAAGGGGGCCAAGTTTGAGTCCCTTGCTGGCTAGCAAAGCAGTGGAGTACTTGGATGCATGTGATGGAGCATTGTCCTGCATAAAGATCATGGCCTTGAATGCTGAGGACTTCTTCCTGTACAACCGTTTGAAGAAAGTACTTTTCAGAAACTGGCAGTAGGTTTGAGAGTTGAGTTTCAGTCCATCTTCAACTCGAAAAGGTCCAACTTCCTCATCCTTAATGATAGCAGCCCATAACAGTACCCCTCCTCCACCTTGCTGGCGCCTGACTCGAAGTGGTGCCCTGTGCCCATTAGTAATCCAGCCACGGGCCCATCCATCTGGTCTATCAAGAGTCACTTTTGCTTCATCTGTCCATAAAACTTCTTCACAAAAATCTGTCTTCATGTATTTCTTTGCCCAATCTTGATGCTTCAACTTGTGAATATATTCAGTGGTGGTCGTGTTTCAGCCTTCTTGACCTTGGCCATGTCTCGAAGCACTTGACACCTTGTACTTCTGGACACTTCAGGTAGGTTGTAGTACTGGAATATGGTAGCATTGGAGGATAATGTGTTCCTGGTAAATTCACGTTTAATTCTTCTCAAGTCTTTTGCAGTTAATTTGCACCTTTTCTTCTCCATGTGTTTTTGTGCCCCAGTTGACTATTCACAACAAAATGTTTGATTGTCCGGTGGTCACCCCTCAATAGTTTAGCTATTTCAAGAGTGTTGCATCCATCTGAAAGGCATTTTACAATATTTGACTTTTCAGTGTCAATTAATTCTCTTTTTTTGGCCAATTTTACCTGAGGTAATGAAGCTGCCTAATAATTATGTGTGGCAGGGCGGAGGGCGGGGCCGGGTCGTGATCCTACACACCCGGTCCCGTATTAGGCTAATCAAGCCTACCGAGAGGGATAAAGGTCGACTGCAGAGGGTCGTGCGGGAGAGAGACATCGTATATGGACATGTCCGTCATGTGTGTTTGTCTTTTGTTTCAGTTTATTATTAAAATATTATTTATGTTGAAAAGCCGGTTCTCGCCTCCTCCTTTCCATTGATCCCTTTACACTGGTGCTGGAAACCCGGGAAGGAGGAGGGATACGCCGTAGTAGAGTTCTCGCCACTACCGTCCACCCCAACGGAGCAGCCATGGCCATCTGCCAGGAGATGAGGAGCCCAGCCGCCTGAAAGAGGACGATGGCCGCTGACCGCAAGGGAAGAAGGGGCTCCTAACCAACCGCCTGGAGTGGTCAGGGCCGCTGCCAGGGGCGGAGGAGTCCCCTACCAGCCGCTGAAACGCGGCGGGGTTTGAGACCGCCAACCGTGAGCGGGGAAGGGCTCGATGCCGACCGCCTGGAGCGGGAGAACCGCATTCAGCGGTTCCCAACCCTGTTCCTGAAGGCCCCCCAACACTACACAATTTGGATATCTCCCTAATCAAACACACCTGATTCAACCCATTAGCTTGTTAGTGGAGACTGTTAGTGGAGACTCCAAGACCTGAATTGGGTGTGTCAGAAAAGGGAGATATAACAAATGTGCAGTGTTGGGAGGCCTCCAGGAACAGGGTTGGGAACCACTGTTCTAATTCATTGAAAACAGTCAGTTTCCACTACACTACACAACTTCTTATGAATGTGCTGTCTTTGTTTATATCACTGGACAATATTATAGGATGCAGACCTTAGAATTCAATTACACTTGACCCATCCGTTTAGCACTTTGCACATGCAATTTTGCCAAACCCACTTGCACCCAGACTTAGCGCATGCTTGCATGAAAATACTAAAACTTCATGGCCATGCCCACTGACTTTGTGTGTATGACTTATTGCATAGCGCTGTGCTTATCGCTAGGGCTCTTAAAATATGGCCCTAATACTTTTATGCTATGGGAAAACTGTAATTCCGATCAGTTAACCATCTGAAGGTCTGTGCAGTTGCAGCTGTAGGAGTTATAATTGATCATTTTGGTCATGGTTTTGGGATTTTGGAAAAACCCTAATAAGCTCAATAAGCTTTTTCATGCCAACATAATGATGTCTAAACTAGTGATGGACTGATATAATGGCCAGGCTTCTTAATCGGCTGATATTTGGCAATTTTAGTAGTATCACCATCAACAACTGTGTGTCTGATTGGCCGATAAACAGACATGATTAATCCACCAAGTCACTGGATAGTACATATGTTTTCAAATATTTGTAATTCATTTTGATTAAACATTGTGATCTTCGTTTAAATTCAGCCAATCTTATTTGCTATAACTAAATTGTATTGCATTTATCGGCACTATATCATCCACCCTCTGCCTTCTAGATACATGTAACAGCATCCGCCGTTTGAAAACCCATATTTGTCAACCACTAGACTAAATGTAAAAACTCAAATATTTCAGTTAAAAAAAAAAGGCTCGACAGTAATTGTTAAAGATCAAATGACTTGACAGACACAATAAAAATGTAAAGCCTACAAAATCTTTAAGTGAACTAGATGTGGTTCAACAAAAATGTAAGCCTGGGATTTCATAAGATTAGTCTTTATCAATCAAACTAGCATTTAACAGGAAACCACAAATGGCAGTTAAGCAGCTCAAGCTGAACAAATGTTCATTCCTGTGTTGGAAGAGAGAAGTGCAGATTGAGGGCGAGTCAACAGAGAGGGTTATAGAGGGTAACTGAATCTTACAGGAACACAGGGCTCTCTGCGCAGCTTTTTCAGCTCAAAGAGAGTCTAAAGCCTGCTCTGCCACAGGACTATTCCTCTAATACCAACAGGACAAAACTTACAACTTCTAATGTATTGCCCAATATTAACCCTATTATTTGGGTTGAGATAGTAGAGAAGTTGAAATAAAATGTTGATCCTCAAGTGCTCAGAGAACTTTGGTTCAAAAAGATTTCCAAAGATATAATCTGCACAGCAGCATATAGAATCCGGTAGGGGACAAAGACTCTTTTCTGTGGAGGTATACAGCGTCAGACACTGATGGCCTCATAAGAGGAAAGCCTTCGAATACAAAGATGCATTGTGGGAGTAGAGAAGATATTGCAAGGCTTCGAAAGATCCCCCCATGAGCCCGTCATGGTCACGCACATCTGGGACAAATCAAAAAGTGGGCCAAGGGCTTTTCCATTCTGCTGAAGCTACAACCTCCTACGCATTCCCATGAAACTGGTTGCCTACCATTTTCAAGGTTAAAGTACTGGCAAAGATCATGACAGTTTTCATGTTTAAAATGTCAGCAAAATGGGTGTTCAGTTGCATTCTTCATATTTTTTTAATGTCCAGAAGTGGCAACAATTACAGATAACGTGCAATTGACCATATTAACTTTTTATAATGTTTCTGGTATTACTGTACTACAGTACACGTTATTCTAAGGAAAACAAATGGTTTGTTTTCCTAATGGCCTCTGTAACAAATTTTCTACTGATATAACCAAGACTGTGTGGGTGTGGATAAAGTAACTTTTCACAATCCAATCAAATCCTGAAGGATAAAATCAAGTCAAATATTTTTTTTCCAGAATATTCTGTTTCACATGGACATACGTCCCATTACAGAAATGAAATGCATTGCAAATACCATTTCATGAGGTTTTTAAAGGAATGTTTCGAGTTCAATAGAAGTTAAGGTCATATGTTAAATAACACAAAAATTAATTTTGACTGGTCAAAAATCAAGATAAGGTTAATACGTTATTTTATCACATTACAATCAAGTTAACATGTAAAAGGTTTACACCTTGTGGCTATACTTTTAAAACGGTGAGTATTGTAATGTTTATACACTGGCCCAATTCACTTCCATTGTAACCTGGATTTTTGCTTTTTTTCTAACTAAATGAGGGACGAGTCTACATAATTTTTTAAGCGTAATTGGTTAATTTTTTCTGCTCTGCTAAGGGAAAACACAATAACAACACATTTTGTCAAAATTAATAAACTTGGTCTCTTACTACAAAAGTAACTACAAAATCTACGCTAAAGCCAAGTACCTCTGCGGCCATTTTTCTCAGTTTAAAAGTTGCCATATTTTTGCCAGGCTACATTGCAGTGATACTTTTAAATTTTTCTCAACTCACCGTGGCATCTGACCTCAGGGTTGCCCCAGAACAGTTCTCTACACTCTCTGCAGGTTCTGCCACCAAATCCAGCTTTACAAGAGCACTGGCCATTTATCTACATAGGAAGAAAACACAGATGAATCAATCTGGACACTCGATCACGATCCCAAATATGCCCTTACACAAAATTCAGCTGTGAATCTAACCTCATTACAGGAGGAGCTCAAAGAATGGTTGGGGTCACAGTCGCAGACCTCACAGCCTTTCCCGCTGGCCATATTCCAGGTGTCTGGAGCACATAGGTCACAGTGCTGGCCCACCACATTGGGCAGACAGTGGCACTGTCCGCTGTTTAGGTCACAGTTGCAGTTACCCAGAGAGGGGCAAGATTCCTCAGCAGTGCCCATATGATTACACACACACTCTGAGAAAGACAACAAGAAAACATTCAAATTTATGGATTAGCATATTAAGCAATACAATCCATCCATCCATCCATGCATGTATGTATGTATGTATGTATGTATGTATGTATGTATGTATGTATGTATGTATGTATGTATGTATGTATGTCTGTCTGTCTGTCTGTATCTATCTGTCACAATGTCAATATTGGTACATGCTTACAGTAGTTTGTGAAACATGATTTATAAAGTAATTAATACACATGAAATATATGTACAGTATTTGGATAATATTTTTTGGACATTTTATATTTAAACCCAGATTGCATATTCTTAAAATCTGTAATGCTTACTTCTACAACTCTGGGTCAGCGCATTGCCATAGTAACCAAGCTTGCAATGGTTGCAGTCCTCTCCCTCTGTATGGTACAGGCATTTGAGACAGGAACCCGTGCGGGCATCACAGGACGCAGGGTCCATCATGTCTATGTTGTTATTGCACTGACAGGGCCGGCATTCTCCACCCACCTCGTGTGGGTTTCCATAGTAACCAGGGGCACACTCTTCACACCTGGCACCTACAGCAACACAAGAAAGAACATGCATTTAATAAAATCAACCTCTGATGCATGACTAAACCACTGTTAAAAATTAACTTGCCTATTTAGGGGCATTTTTGCATCAAGCTCTGGTTCATTTTTGAGCCGGGTCAAAACAGTTCTTCATTAAACAAAAAATACTATCTTTTAAAATTACAGCGCTCACAACATATCAATTACATACTGTTACATACAAAATATCACCATATTCTTCAACATAATATGACTAGAGCAAGTTGTTTTGACACATGAAATGTTATAGTGTCTTTAGTGTTGACAGATGCCCATATAAATCAAGCAAGGCACCTGATAATTACCTTTATACCCTTGGTTACAGACGCAGAACACCTGGTTGGAGTCGAGACTCTTATAGCAAGCGCCAGAGAACTGTCGACCGCTGCCAGGACCATCAGGACACATGCAGGGGTGGCAGTGGTCTCCAGAGCCCAGGACAGGGTCACCATAGTAACCACTTAAACACCTGTGGAAGCGATTTTGTGATTTAATGTCATGCAGTTAATGAGAAACAACACACTCTAAACAATATAATAAAACGGATAGTTTTGACTCTGAATTCTTATAGCATTGCTGCTTTAAAAGCTGTGGTAAAAGGACTATAAATGCAACATTCTATAGTAATGTGCCAAGCTACAACTTTGATTGGCAAATGCAAAAGCCTAGAGGCCTTTGCACACACCAAATGTGAATTTTTGTAAAATATTTAATAGAAACGTCATGATTACTGTTATAATCTCCGTTTCCTGATGGCGGGAACGAAACATGGTGTCGAATGTAGAGACACACGGGGTCTTTCTTGAGAGCCTTGCGTACCTCTGAACTTGAGAAAAGGCCAATGAGAAATTGGTAGACATAATTTGCATATCCCGCCCCCGGACATACGGGTATAAAGGGAAGCGGGTATGTGTCTGTCAGTCAGGTTTTTGCATTGAGGAGCCGAGAATAAGGTACGCCATTTACAGTGGTAGGCCTAGTGTCGTGGCAAGGGGGACACAACGTCTCATTCCCTCGATCAGGGAATGTAGGTTACAACAGTAACCATGACGTTCCCCTTCTGTCACTCACTCAACGTTGTGTCAAATGTACTGACACAAGGGGTCCCATTTAAAAACGCCATGCACTAGACCGTGTTACGTGAACTGCTGACACAGGTGGAAGCAAGCTACTGCGTGCTAGAAGCAACTGTATCGGCTGCACGTAACCCTCACCAACGCCCCCAGAAAAAAGTGTCATATACAGACCTTAGGTTCCAAGCACCCCTAAGGGGGGAACAGGTGACATGACTATCATGGGAGCAAGCCGGTCAGCCGCGGCCTTATCTCTCTCGATGTTTCTCGTCATAGAGCATAAAGCGGCTGGAAGGCAATCTTTTCCATTCAAATTCTTTCAGGGGGAAAAGTCCCTGCGGAGACCACATCCTGCCCAGACTGAAGGGAGATAACATGTGACCAATACATCACATGGGTTGTCAAGGCACATGTGGAAGTGGCGCGGTGGCAGGTCCTACCTGGTGAGGGAGAAGCTCTGAAAAACACAGCAACCGGGGCAGAGGGACGGCCCAAGGGTGACACGGGTCCTTTCTCTATTCCTCTGTGGTGAATGAGCTTCCAACCATCACATGATCTACTGCTACCATCTCAACATTCAAGAACCAGCTGAAAATACATCTGCGCTAGCACTTTTACTACTCCAGCCACATTAAGAGCTTGCCAGTACAACACTATAGACCAAATTGCCTGCTATGTTCCTCATTTGTAAGTCACTTTGGATAAAAGCCTCTGCTATATGAC